>NC_082703.1:30370562-30674499 GCF_949987515.2 Delphinus delphis
CTCATAATGTGGCATTCCCTCAGAATGGGTGCTTTGCCTGTGTTGTCTTGTTTCCTCTTTACTATCAGACCCCTAATAGACCTGTCCACACTGTTTTACTTCAAAGGTGCTCAGACATCTCTACATGCCAGGATTAGCTCAGCTTCCTCTCAAGCTGCCACATGCCTCTGTACACCCTTCCAGGGTGATTTCATCTGTACCAACGTTTTAAATATCACGTACCCTGCTAGCTCAAGTGTCAACATTTCCAGTCCTGTCTTATCTCTTTAGCTCACATAGTTCTGTCTCCTACTTGATTTCTCCAGTCGTTGTTGCCCCCTCATCTTGCATTTTCTCCCTGGTTTAATGTCTTTCCTATCAGGCTCCCCAAATAGAAAATTAGGAGTTATCCTTTGACAACTTTATCCCCTCACCCCTGGTCTTGTACCTCATGGCTAGTTTCAACTCCCTGTTTTTCAGTCTGGGATCTCCCATGAGGAAATCTGAGTCATCTTTCCTGCCTACTAATCTCTGTGGGGATTTCCTCTAAGCGAAGAGGAAATAGGGTCTTTTTTTTTTTCTATTTTTATTTTTCATTTTTATTTATTTATTTTGGATGACCACAACAAAAGCAACAATGATTGCAAGTACCAAACACGAAACACACTCATACTATGTCATAATGTTGACATACAGTCCAGGAGTCCTCCACGGTAACAGCTCCTTTACTTGCAGTGAAAATTGATTTGTATATTTTTTGCCTCTGAGTCCTTGTGGGATTGTTTTTTTCATTATTCAAACAGAAAGTCACAAAACTTATAATCATCCTCGTCAGTTCACTCAGTCCCATGTAATTAATTTTTTTTCATCTTGATCTTTTGTTAGCACTTTTATGAATTCATCAGTTTTCCATTCGAGTTCTGAAAATGCTTATTCATTCAGTTCAGCAGTATAGTCAGTTACCAGAAATCTGTACTTGTCAGAGTCTTTTCCATGAATTCCTTGAAGATGAAACCCTTTTATAGGAACATTTTTGCAAAAGCATCAGAGTACACCCAGAACTATTTCCCTCTGGAAATAGAGTCTTGATTGCTTCTTTCACAGGCAGTTCCTTGCTCTTTTGTGAAGTTTCCCAGCTCTTTCCCAGCAAATCTCGAGTTGTTCTGGGTACCAAGGAGTAGGGTAGCCAGGAACCTTTGCCAACACCAGAAGTTTGTTTTTGGGCTGATTAATTTCAGCTACAACAAAAACAATAAGATAACTTTTAAATGAAGTGACCAAATCAGTCACCAAATTCTGGTACTTCTACTTTAGAAATCTCTCTCGAATTTCTCCTGTGTTCTGCTCATCCGTAGTCAGTGTCTTGGTTCAGGTTCTGACCTGTAGACTATTACAAATAACATCGGTACTGGCTGTCGTGGGTGCAGATGGCAAACCACTTTCCAGGCTGCCGTGAACACACTCTTTGTAAATTAGAAAGCTGGTCCTGTTGTCCTCATGCTGGAAACATTTTACTATCTCTCCATTACCTGTATCAGGTTTTCACAGGCATTATTTTAAAGCAGAACAACTTTTAGAAACATTTTTAGAAATGAAATTAACAGTGATTCGCAATATACAAAGGAAAACAGATGTATCAGGGAGCCTCACAAGAGACTGAATTTGTGAGATTCTAGCCTTGCCCCATTTTTTCAGAAGGACCACGCCAGAAAATGTCCGTGATTCACTGAAAGCATCCCACTGATGCTTCAGAAAGAGGGAGAGACGGGGATCCTAGAAACAGTGAAGGAAGTTTCACTCAGAAGGATGAATGCAGGGCGATAGGACCTATTTTTCCTGGAAATAACATGTAATTTTAGGTCTTCTGTAATTTTTTGCTTTAAAAGGAAAATATGACTCCTAACTGGACTGCCAGGAGATAAGGGGGCTATGAATACTGGCCCTCTGAGAAGCAGATCCAGAAGCAATTCTGACCCCACCCTTAGGAGGCTACCCTGATGTTCTAGGAAAGGGTAAATATTTTATCTGTAATGATAAACTTAAAAATGTTTTTCATACTTATTTTTAGTAAACATTGAAATTACTGTATCTCCTCATAGTCTTTTATGTTTATTCTTTGAAAACATTTTGAGAAACATCTAAACTTACATGGAAAAGAAAAGTCTTAGATTCTTAAAAATTTAGTATGATTATGTCTGTCAGCACCATCTTTCAAATTGTTTTTTGCCTGAATGGTTTGATTTTGGTTTCATTGACTGAACTATCAAAATGGCCTCAGCAATGGTGAAAGGAGACAATATTAGAATTAGAAAGCTTTAAATTTGCAGAGTTATTTCCATTAAAAAGGAAATCTCCAAATAAGAAATCTTTTCTAATAAAAATTTAGAGTCTAGATACATACCCTGAAATAGATAAAATTTAAAGAAACTGTTTTCTATATAAGATTACAAATATTGAGCCAAAGTTATAGACATTTTGGGGGACTTCCCTGGTGATGCAGTGGTTAAGAATCCGCCTGTCAGTGCAGGGGACACAGGTTCGATCCCTGGTCCGGGAAGATCCCACATTCCGCGGAGCAACTAAGCCCGTGCGCCACAACTACTGAGCCTGCGCTCTAGAGCCCACGTGCCACAACTGCCGAAGCCTGCGCGCCTAGAACCTGTGCTCTGCAACGAGAGAAGCCACTGCAATGAGAAGCCCGCGTGCCACAATGAAGAGCAGCCCCCGCTCGCCGCAACTAGAGAAAGCCCCCACAGCAACGAAGACCCAATGCAGCCAAAAATAAATAAAAAACAAAAAAATGAAGTTACAGACATTTTCAAATTTTAAAGGTTGACATTTATGTTAGAAATTCATGTTAATTTTTAAATTGAGCTCATTGCTTCCCCCTGACAGTTTCAGTTATGGTTAAAGTGCTTATTTAAGGAAAACCAAAGAGTATGAATGTAGAATTAGTTAGGGAAGAGTTTCTTCTGAAATGTTCTTGGCAAAACACGGGTGATAAAAGAATAGGAGTAGATTTTCTGAAAGTCATATTTGGTTTTCAGCTGATATTTCATTGAAAAAATTTAATATAAAGTCACTTTATTTAAAAGGTATTTTATTATTGTTGTTATAGCTGTAATCAGTCAGTCCAAAGGAACAGACTTTGGGTGTTGACAGAGATTGCTGGCTGTTCCACTCCTTGGATTACAGAGCAACTCAAGATTTACTGGGAAAGAGCTGGGAAACTTTGCAAAAGAGCAAGGAACTGCCCGTGGAAAAAAGCAATCAAGATCCTATTTCCTTTCTTTTGAGGAAATCCCCACAGAGATTAGTAGGCAGGAAAGGACGCTATGATTTTTCTCATGGGAGATTCTAGCCTGATAGAGAGGGGTTGAACTTGGCAAATAGGCAAAAGGTCAAGACCTAGATTGTTGTAGGGAAGCACCAATTGTGTAATCAATATTCCTGAAGCCAGAAATCCCTCTGGGCCCAGTCTTAATCCACTTGCCTGACATTAAGAGCACTCTTTGTGTTTAACAGCCATGCACAAATGGTTTTCAAAAAATACAAAGGTAGGAGTCCAGATATCTAGAAGTATAGCGTGATCATAACTGAGTATAACTTTGGAAGGGGGCAGAGCAAGGAGACCTGCTTACCTCTCTTCTCCCAGGGTTACCTTCAAAAGGTCTTGCTAGATTAGCAGTGAGATGACCGTAATTGCACAGCACTGAGGGGGAGCCACACGCAATACTCGATACATGCAATGGTGACTCTTCCTACAGATCTTTCTCCTGAGGAATGTGGAACCAGTACTTCCCTGTGCACCAGGTTTCCATGGCAATGCCAGGATGGCTCTCTGAGGCTTCCCTGCTGTGAGTAGTAGTACCTAAAGCTGGACTTGGCTAATGACCATCTTTGGATCTTTAGCGTGGCGGTACCTGTTCCAGAGTCACCAACCAGCATCTGATGGTTCCATAATGTCCTTCCGCATCAAGGTGGTGTTCCTGAATTCTAATAACGCTTCTAATTCAGGAGGAACAATGTCTGAATTATATGAGGAACACGCCCAAGTTAGTGGGATTATCTTAGAAAGTGCAATCACATTATTTTCGTTAGTGAAAGAAATGTGATTGTTTTGGTCTTCCATGTCATGAAGCAGGACATAAGTGTCGTGCACATGTTCTCATAAGATGGGTTTTATCCTTGTGTGGGACTGTGATGTTTATTATGAGTTTATGCAAGAAGAGCGAACATACTTGACCCAATTGGACGTGCTAAAGAAAAAGACCAGATGTACTTTCTCACTTACATAGACAAAATGAATTCAAACTTGAGCTGACAAATGTAATTAATAATAAAGTCTATATCAGGTTTAAGGATAAATTTTATTAATGATTAGGGAATGATATAGAAAATTTGTTTACCTACTAATGTTCTTTTACCTGCAATATATTAAAAAAATTTTGTTGACAGTCTGTGCTTGGAAACTGTGCACAATATAGTACACACTTTATAGTCCATATGTGGGCATGACTCTTCTATTCAAAAAGATTGAGTATTAAGTTTGACATTTGGTTTTTCTTATTGATTTTAAATAAATATTCTGAAGTAAGAAATGGGACTTTACCTCAAAGAAAATGAATTTAAACAAAAGCATCTACTACACCTTGTCTTTAAAAGCAACCACTGGACTGCTAAAGCGGTAATAGTTTTAATGTTGGCCCCTAAATGTTGCCATAAGTGTTTGGAAGCATTGTACCTGCCATCAGTACCCATGCCATGGGATAATTCAAAGAGCAAAATATGTGAATGTGTTGTGCCTGCCTTCTAAATGACTGTTGTATTTTACTTTTCACACTTAACGTACACTGAAGGAATGGATAAAATGTCACCTGAGGTCAGTCATAAGGGCGCATTTTATCTGATGGCTCCAGGATAGAATTTAGGACATTCCCCCCGAACCACGATCAAGGTTAGGGGTGCTGGATTTACCTGTTATATTCACATTAGGTCACTTCCCACATGAGTAGAAAAACAGTGGAACCATAAGACAAAAAAAGAGCAGAAATCCCAGTGGTCTTTGCTCCTAGAGTTTGTAAAGGCAAAGAAAAAGTGGAATTCTCTAAAACTGTCAGCACTGAAACATCTCAGCTCAATTCTTTAACCAAAGGTTAAGTGAGGAAGGCTAGTCTTGTTTTCTAGACACTTAGCTCTCTTTTTCCTAAGCATCTTTACTTCCCATTTTGCCTGAGAGTCTCTTAAAAAGAAAATCATATTTTAAAGTGACTCTTTAGTGATACAAATACAACAGTCCTGAATATATCAGTGTCGCAGTAATTGTGTTCAGAAGTTAAAGCATGCACCGAATGCCTTCCTCCCAGGTGGCAGAAGGCACACAATTTTAGTGACAAACTCACTGATATTTTATCTATAGGAACTGTCACGAGACAGCCATGTTAAATGGGAATACGGAAAGATGTTTCCAGAATAAAAATAGGAAAGGCAGTCTTTTCTTAAACAGTTAGGGGCATTAGAGATGTTCCATTGAAATTTAGGTTCGACTCACTTTTGCTTATAGTTAAATATCCGATCAAGAGATAAGCAAGCGTCTCCTTACTGACTGGTGGCCATAGACTGGGGGCTCCTGGTTCCCCAGCTGCCAGGTACGTGCCGGGAGGCTTCTGAAAGAGTCAGCCAGCCAGCCTGGAGCTCACACTGCACTGAGCTGCGTGTTTCCCTGAATCCTGTGTCTGTCTACACAGTGTGGATGAAGAACATTTTCAATGCGACTGAAGGTACAAACTCCATCTTTCCCTTAAAGCTGAATGATCACACGGAGTGAGCAATCGATTTAAGAGAACATTAAGACCTCTTTCATCAGCGATCAGACGCTTTGGATTAAACATCCCTGAACTTGAATCAGAGCTCTGCCTGTCCCTGGTGCTGTGAATTTAAGGATGTTATTTGTTTTCTCTCTTGAGAAAGTGGAGGGAAAACATTACCCTTTGAGGCCAGTTTAAATGACCACTGGTGTGGACTGAATGTGTGTATGCCCTCAAAAGACATATGTTGGGATTCTATTCCCCACGGAGATGGTATTGGGAGGCGGGGCCTTTGGGAGGTGATTAGGTCATGAGGATGGAGCCCTCATGGATGGGATGAGTGTTCTTACGAAAGAGACCCCATGTAGATCTCTGGCCTCTTCCTCCACGTGAGAACATGGAGAGGAGAAGCCAGTTGTGAACCAGGAAGGTGTCCCTCACCAGACGGTGTGTCTGCACCTTGATCTTGGACTTCCCAACCTACAGAACTTGTTCATAAGCCACTCACTCAGGCAGGGGCATTTTGTGATAGCAGCCCAAAAGGTCTAAGAGAACCACCTATAAACTTTCTTCACATTGTAGCCAAGGTGCTTTTAAAAAGGAAAATGAGATTGGTATTGGCTTGTTTAAAATACTCCATGACACTTAGAAAAAGTTTAACCCCTTCCCTGATCCCCAGAGCCCTCTGATCTGACCCAGTACCTTCCAGACTCCTTGCCCACCACTCTCCCTCCCAGTGACCAGGCCCCGGACTCCTGAACTCGTTCCGCCACTCATGAGCTGCACGAGGCCCACGCCTGCCTTGGCTGGTTGTAGAGCTCTCTTCGTAGGGTTCCTGCGTGTCTGGTGCCTTCTCCTGTTGTACTTCTCTAGTCCTCCTGGTGGCCTTCTAGGGCCACGTCGGCTAAACCAAAGCTGGATCTCATGGTGACACCACCTGCACTGCCTAGCTGCAAATTCAGTTTCAATTATAGGATTAACACAAAGATCACTAACTGCCCCTCGCCACTAAAATGTAAGCTGCGTGAGAGCAGGGATTTTTTTAAATCAAATGGCATATACTCGGTGCCTAATGGTACCAGATGCAAGGTTGGTCCTTGATAAAGGTAGCTTCTTGCCTCTCACGTCATTGATTAAGTATCTACTGTGAACAAAATGCAGTGTTGGTTTGGGAAAAGGGAAGCTCTACAATAAAGTCTCTGACGTCAGAAATTTGCAATATAATGCAGACGTCAACAACAATAGTGACAAAAATATAAAAACTTAAATGACAAATTAAATTTCAAAATAGAGTTTTGGTACCTCCCTTAAAATCAAAGTAAATGGACAGAACATAATGTTATAGGAGGACATACACTGAAGGCTGAGGTAATCATAAAAAAGGTTTTATGGGGCAAGATTTAACTTTTAAGCCTAGGTATTGATATTATTCTTGCAGTGATAATAGAATGAGTGAGAAGTTTTAAGGGACCAAAAAAGTAAGGTGAGCTTCAGAAACAGTGATACATTTATACATAGGTTATATTTCAGTATAGGAATATACATGTAATGTAAAAATAAGAAAAAAATGTGGTTTTAAGAACTCAGTTATAGTTCTATGATTTCTTACCAAATAAATCCCATAAGAAAAAAAAATCTTCTTATTCCTTCAAAGGTACAGACTCAGACACCAAACTGTTGATCAGTAATCATGTGGAATGCTAGTGTGCTGCTATGTTTTCAACATGAAAATATTTAATAATGCTCTATCAAGTAAAACATCATTTTACTTGGCATAATAATGATATAGTTTATAAAACTGTAAAACTATTGTGTAAAAATATCTTGTATAAGTGTAAAGATTGTCAAAGGGTATACAAAGTATGTTACTCTTACCAAAATAACTAATAGACCCCAATGCTTTGCCTTAAAAAAGTCCTATCTATTAAAGTCTAGGATGATTACACAGCAGAACAAAGCATTTGGAAATCTGGGGCTTGGAAGCTTGGGTTTGAATTCCTATGCTGCCATTTGCCGGCTGGGTCACATTCAACAAGTATTTAACCATTTTTATGCCCCTGTTGTCTCATCTGTAAATTGGGAATGATTATTGTGAAACTAAATCTAATGCTGTTATTAATTAACTGTAAATCACTTATTATAGTGCCTGACACATAGTAGGAGCTTTATAAGTGTTAGTAAAAACCAGATAAAAACATTCAACTTCAGGATGTCTAGAAGTCATCCAAGTGGTACACTTGAATCTTACTGATTCTGTTTTAGCCCTAACTCTGGCTGAGGTGATGTGATTGTGATCAGAACAGAGTTTAGAGTGGGTTAACCCAAAATTCTGAGTGTAGTATAGAGAGTGGTAGGGTCAGCTTTGGGGACAGATGAGCTGATGAGTGAGAAATTTAGGATCAGGAAAGATGCGGAGTGGCACCATCTGAAACCCAGGAAGGGAGAGAGTGTATGAATTCCACCAGGTGGTTTTGAGGACTCTGGGTACCACTGACCATCCTCTGAGCCTGCGATAATGGAGCAGTTGGAAAACCCCATCGTAGTTCTTGAGCTGCTGCCTTTGGTCTGACTTGGTCTGCAGCTCAGACCTCACACCCTGCTGCTTGCTCCCTAGATTGCCTGTTAGGTTTAAAGGGCCCCTTGCCTACGAATCGGACCCCACCCACACGATCAAGTTTCCTGGCATGGACCCATGGTGTGAGGTAAAATTTAAGAAGACTCCCAGTTTCTTGGATTTTAGGGAGTTGTGACTCCGTAATAACCGATAGATGAAGACATGCACATGGTGCAGGGGCAGCTGGGCAGAGTGGGGCTGAGGACAGGAAGGGTTCAAGCCCAGAGCAAAACCCCTGCTTCCCAAAGGCTGACAGAGACAGTTCGGCTTCTGTCTTTGCAGTGACTTCTGACACCAGCTACCTGGAGCTGAGCCGTACTTCACAGGTTAAGGACCCAGTCATCTCTACAAAGCTGCTCTCACTTCAGACACCAGCAGCTACCAGGCCATCTTCACTTGTGACAAGATGGCAACCAATTTGGAGGTTTCCACTACCTTGTACATTTGAAGATTCGCTAGAATGACTCACAGAACTTAGGGAAGTGCTGTACTTACCATTATAGTTTTATTAGAGCAAAAGGATACAAACCAGAACCAGCCAAAGGGAGAGAATCACAGGGTGAGATCTGGGGGCTGAGGAGTAGGTAGACATGAAGCCGCCTCATCATCTCTCTGTGGAGTCCCGGGGGGCATTACCTCCTGTCAGTTGGTGACAGTACTCGAGAGGATGCCAACCAGGGAAGCTCACCTAAGCTTACTGCCCACAGTTCTTACTGGGGCTTCATTACATAGGCATGAGTGATGGAATTGGCCAAATAAGAGTTTCCAGCCTTCCTCCCCTCCCCTATTAGGTTGATATCACAGCTGTGATGGCCCAACCTTCTAACCACAGGGTTGATCTTTCCGGCTCTCCCTTCATGAGTCATCTCATTAGCCTGAACTATCTAGGCGTCTGTCTTGAGTCATCTTGTTAGCCTCAACTATCAAGTATGGCCTTAGGGTATGGGTTGAGAGACCCAGCATGAATAACAAAGACACTCCACTCACTTGGAAAATTCCAAGAGTTTAAGGCATCCTCCTAGGAATTGGGGACAAAGGTCAGTTAAATTCTTTATTATGGTACTATAGAATTAAAAGTCTCTGAGTTTCTGAAGAAATGGGTTCGATATTTTACTTGTCTTTTCTTATTTCTGTTAATAATCGCCTCTCTTTCTGACTTCTACTTTTTTTCTAGGTTTCTTAGTAGTGAATTCTAGCTTGTTTCCTAACTCCTGCATTCTGAAACTAAGGAGGGAACTAGGTAATACAAAAGTATTACACTTATTGAAAAGTAGGTGCCGCTCTAAGTGTTCCACATGTGTCTATCTGTTAGTCATCACAACAGTCCTGCGATAGAAGTATGTTACCACCCCTGTATCAGGGTCGTGTTTGCGGTATATATCGGAAAATTAAAACAAAACTAATAACAACAACAACTGCAACAAGGATGACCTAAACATGTAACAGTTTATTTTTTCATGTAGAAAATGTGCAGAGGTAGTGAAACAGGAGGGGAGGGGGCGGGGCACAACCTTTAAAAGAATGACATAGCCATAGGATATGACAAAAGACTGGTTAGAACCAACTGGGTCCAAGATGGCAGAAGATCCGACTTCCAGTAGACCTTGAGCCTCATTACACACTCATTTTAATACATTAGCATGCTAAATGACACACCAGCGCCATGACAGTTCTGAGGCTAACCCTAAAAGGCCAAAAAGTGGGCAATGGTCCAATTCCTGGAAATCTCCACCCCTTCCCCGAAATAATTGGAATAATCCTCCCACTCATTAGCGTATGAAATTACCCAGCCCACAAAAACTAACCACGCCATGTTTCGGGGCTCTTTCCCCTTCTCAAATGGCCCACACTCTGTGGAGTGTGTTTCTCTCTAAATAAATCTACTTCTTACCTATCACTTTGTCTCTCACTGAATTCTTTCTGCGATGAGACATCAAGAACCTCACGTTCACCGGGAACCGTAAGTGGTCCAGAACTGGGAGAGTGAGTAACTATAGTGTAGAGAACACGTTCTTTCCACTGTGCTTCACCATACAGACCACGATGGCTGTTCCAGTTTCAGACATCACAGCTGCATTCTAGGCATCAGGTCAGAAGATGCAGTGACTTCTCCATTTAAAGACAATTCTCCAAAGGGCCATACAGCACTTATGAGTGCCTCTGATTTACAAAAGAGTAGTTACAGCACCACAGCTGGTCACAAGGGAGTGAGAATCAAATCTACTCACACACTCAGCTTGGACAATGGCAATGGAAATCACACTTTGCTGACTATGTGAATTCAGTTCTTCAGTGGAAAGCATCAAGAGACAAATTGCCCGTTAAGATTCTTTGGATCCTTCTCCTTAAAAACCCTAGTCTTATTGTTTTCACCAATCCTGGACTGTTGCGTCTTGATTCGTACCCAATCGTAATCAAACCCCTGCTTTGAAAGATCTGCCTTGAATCAAACTTTCACTTCTCCCTGCCAAAGCTTACTGAGGTGGTATTCTCCCTTACCATGTAAGCAGTGGACTCAACACTGCTCTATCTATCTATCCTTGATTTTTATGTTAGTGATGTTTGAGAAGCCAGTTGTTGCCAGGAGGCTTGGAACAGTGGTCTGTATTTGGGTGCATGACTAATCCAAATAAAACTGTTTTTCTGTTACTGAGAAGCAAGGGGATACAAGTGCTGGGCTAGATAATGAACATTCTCTGCCACCGCACCACCCCATTTTGCAGATGATTAGCCTGAGACATAGAAAGCTAAGTAACTTATCTACAGCATTCCATGTAATAAGTAGAACACCTGTAGAATATGTCTTTTTTTGGTAGGCATTAGATTTGTCAATGTCATCTATGGGTATCCTGTGTACAGTATCGTATGTTGATTCAGCTAAAGATAATTACTGTCTTGTAAAGGCTACAACTAGAGGGAAAGTCTATTGGAGAGTAACTGCCTTGAACTTTTAGGAACAGCTTAATCTCAGAGAAATAATATCTTTCAGAATTAGGTGTACTTTGTTCAATATAAATTAACCAAAATAATAGAAGGTAAAATATACCCTTATACAAAGGAGGAAACATAATCTAGGGGCTTAGATTTATGGCATATAGATAGATTAGAGGTCTAGAGTGGGAATCAAACATAGGGTTATCGCCTGAGTGAGAAAATGACTTTACAGGATTTTCTTCATTCTGTGATGCCACCCTACATCCTTCCTCTTTCTAAAGGATGTGTGGTGGAAGTGCCGTGGTGTGTGAGTGCTCATTATTGAATGTGAATGTCTGTTGGGAGAGAGCAATATTCCTGTTTCTTTCCCAGTAATAAAAAACAAAGTAGAGTTCATAACGTTCAGAGAATATATTAAGTAAGTGCTTCCACTCCCAATTGCTTGTAGTATCTGTTAAGGCCCCAAGATGTTCTCTCCTTTTAGGCATAAGCAGATTACAAATTAAACTTACAGTCAAGAAGGTATTCCCAGATTAAGTGTGTGGAGCCCAAATTCTGGTAAAACTATGGTATAGTAGCTTAGTCTGAAAAGAAACAAGAAGAGAAGAAGGCCAATTTCTGTGTAATTAAGGAATTTCCAGACTTCAAACAAGATGTCAAAGGCACATGGGTATTTGTTAGAGCTCTAGAAAGCAGGCCCAGGACTTGGAGAAAATGCCAAATTCTGCCTGTTCTGCAGGCACAAAATAAGCCAGGAGGGTGATGCTTTTCAGGGATACCCTCTGCCAAAGGCAACAACACATGCGTCTTGATGCATATGATGCATAGAATATGTTTTCTATTATAAAAATTATATATATACAAATTATATGTATATAATTGTAGTGTGATATTTAGCCAGGAGAATATCAAGAGAAAGAGAAATTTCAGGTCCTATTACAATCTCTAGACCAAGTCGTATCTAGCTACGGGTATGAGACATAGTTAATTTAAGTTGACTGTTCCCCTTCAGGCTCCCAGAAAAAAAAGTAACTCTTACCAGAAAGTGTAAACATTTTCCTTCATGATTATAGAAGATCATAGAAGATAATAGATCATTATTATTGGGTCAATAGACACTTCTACAAACTACAGTGCACCAAGTGCGTAGTGCAAACACAATGAAATAGTTGTTTCAGCCATTAGGAAAGTCACTTAGTGTATGTTCTTCTGATTTTAGTGTTTTTAATTTTGTCAGATCCTTTACCAAAATGTATGTAAACCTTTGCCAAAAATGCTTTTAATCAAAGATGTGAACCAAAAACACAAAGGCAGAGAGCCACTTATGGAAGTATCACGCACAATTTTGAAAAAATGAAGAAAAAGAATACCTATAATACTGGGTCTGATCATAGTTTTAACTTCTTCATTATTAACAGTTTTATAGCATACTATATAACGAGATAATGGAAAAACAGGAACTGAATTACTGGAATTCTAAAATTGGCTTGAAAATCACTTTTATATTTTCATACCAACATGTTACATTTATTTTCTATCCATAAAAGATTGTTCACAATGAACTACTGTAGTCCGCAATCTGGTTGGGAATATAATTGGGCCAGTTATCTCTGGCGTGTTTTTGAGACAAGAGTCTATTGCATACCTTACATACATTCATGCTAGAATTATTTACTTTGTCATATATTTTTAATTTTCAGAATATGTCGGTGACTGATTTTAGAAAAAAGAGGTCAATTGCCCTACACATTGCTATTTTCTGTAAAGTGTTCTATAAAATTATTTCAACATCCTCACTTGACTTAAAAAACAAGTAAATGAAATAATATGTTATCCAAAAAAAAAAAGAAAGAAAAAAAAAGAACCTTAACTAGCTCACAGAAATCTTTAATTTGTTCAGAAATGTGTAGGGAATTTGCTTAGAGTATGTCAGAGAAAATAGTGCAGTAGGGAATTCAGAAGTCCATCCCTCCATAAAAGTAACAAAATCCTGGCAAAAACTGTCAAGATCAGCATTCTCAGAAATCTGGAATCTAACCAAGAGCAGCAACCAGTGAAATGCTTAATAATAATAATAATAAAAACAAAAAAAACAAAACTGAATCTCAGTAAGAACACAGAGCATTGTGTTTTAATTCAGTCAGGTCCCATTTCCTACTCACCACCTTGGCAGTGGCCTTGAGGATAACAACCCACATTCCCTGTACAGATGCCAGTTCTGGAGGGAGGAGAATGGATCTCATTTGCAAAGGATTGTTTTTGTTTGTTGTGATTTGTATGGTGCCTGGCTAAAAGGGCAATGTTTGTCAAAATCATTTACAATCAATGTATTAGTTGCTGCTGCCTGGGGCAGTGGATGAAAGTTGGGGCAAGAAAGAGCTTAGGAGCAAAGTCTGGGGAATGAGATATTTGGGGGAATAAGAACTTTAAAAATCTTTGACATATTCCTGGGGATCTACAAGGTCATGTGTGTGCCTAGGGCTGTGCACTTACTCAGGGGAGACCTGAGGAGGTCCTAAGCTCTCACCTCAGGCTGACCTTCAAGTTCTGCACAAGCAGGAAGTGAAGACTAAGGCAGAGTTCAGACTAGCTGAGCATTAAAGTCATGTCCCAAACACAGAGTGGGTCTACAAGCACCATCCAATCACTAGCTGACACTAAGCTAACAGAAGAGAGACTTCCGTGGCTAAATATGACAAAGAATACAGATTTTACAAAATAAGTTCAGAAAAATAACCGAATGAACAAACAAATAGTAAGTAGTAGAAAACAAACCCTGGGAAAGGGAGAAAATAGATTTTCAGAGTTGTCATTTCATAATGTTTTAAATATCCGGTTTTCAAAAAACATTATGAGGCATACAGAGAAACAAGAAAGTGTAACCAATACACAGCAATTAATAGAAACTGTCTCTGTGGAAGCCCACATTTTGAACTTAATACATAAAGACTTTAAATCCCCTATTTTGAATTTGCTCATAGATAAAGGACACCATGGCCAAAGAACTAAAGAAGATCATGAGAATTAGGTTTCACCACATAGAGAATATCAATGAAGAGATAAAAATTTTTATAAAAAGGAACCAAATAGAAACCCTGGAGTTGAAAATACAATCATTGAAATGAAAAACTCACCAGAAGGGTTCAACAGCAGCAGTGAGCATGCAGAGGAAAGAATCAGTGAGCCTGACAATAGGTCAGTTGAGATTGTCTAGTTTGAGTAACAGTAATATAAAAAGAATGAAGAAAAATTAATAGAGTCTAAAAAACTTGTGAGATACCATCAAGCCTATTGACATAGGTATAATGGGAGTCCCAGAAGAGGAGAGAAGGGGGGCAGAATGAATATTTGAAGAGGTAATGATGAAAAACAAAGACACATCATACTCAAACTGTCAAAAACCAAAGACAGAATCCTGAAAACAGCAAAGAGAAGCAACCTATCACATGAAGGGGAGAAATCCTCAATAAGAGAATAACATCTGATGTTGCCTCGGAAACCATGAGGTCAGAAGGCAATGGAATGACATATTCAAAGTACTGAAAGAAAAAACTGTCAACAAAGAATTCTCTATCTGGTAAAATTATCCTTTTAAATTGAAGGAGAAGTTAAGACTTTTTCAGAAACATGAAACATCCAGAATGGGCAAATGCAGAGATAGGGAAGTCCAGAGACAAAAGTAGTTGCGCGGGGCCGGAGAGAAGAGGGGATGGGGAATGGCAGCCTAATGGATACGTGGTTTCTTTTTCGGGTGACGGAAGTTATCCGGAATTGGATAGTGGTGATGGCTGCACAACATTTTGAATATACTACAAGCTACTGAAATGGTACATGTTAAAATGGTGAATTTAAGTTATGTGAATTTTAACTCAAATTAAAGAGAAAGAAAAACCTACAGTATTCTGCTCGGAAGAAAAACCTTGGCTTCAGGCGTTCCGTCTTCTTTCTAGGTCCAAGGTGCCCACAGTCTCCTCCTCACTATTTGACATTTTCCTACAAATAACTTTCGAAAAACAAACTGCTTTTCCAAATATCATTCTGCTAAAATTCAAGGAAGTGAGAGTTTCCTGTTGTGCTTTGAATCAGTTTGAGGTATATTGTGAAAAAGAAGTAGGTTTAAGTAATTCTGAATAAATTATTGTAAAATAATGACCTTATTGTTGGTTAAGTGCAGGGAAAATTGTGAATGACTGAAGTTGGATCCATTTAATTTGCTCTTTGTGGTAGTTGCCAGACTAGCCAGTTCTGTACCATAACTTCCTCAAAGTTTCTTTTAGCAAAAAATTTCTTTCCAACTTCTGAACAAAGGACTCTGTTTGACAAACATTCACAAAATGCGTGTGTCTGTGCCTTCTCCAAAACACCTTCCTCTGCAGTGTTGATCGGACTTTGTCATCTTCTAGTGGCTCTGCTCAAAAGCTACATTCCAAATGGGTGGTCACTTGAGTTTTAGCCAGTAGACACTGTCCTGCATCTTCACCACAGTACTCTGAGCAATTTATGCTGGGTGACTTCCAGATGATCATATCTCAAGTTCATTGCGCTGACTGTGTTTTAGCTCCATTCTAATGGAACAGATTACTCTGTTTATCTTTCCTTTCTCACTTGTATTTCTCTAGTCTCTTTACACCCTCTTGAGAATATGTCATAATATTTTGCAGAATTTTTTTTCTATCTTGAGACACAATTGCCGCTGTTTGAAGTAGAAATTTATTAATAGTGTAGATCCATAATATATTTTTCTCAATAGTTAAAAGAAGTAAGGATTATAATAATTAGTATAAAATATTTTAGTCACCAGATAAGCCTTTCTCTTCACACCAAACAGCCACAACAATTTTTTTTTTTTTTTTACCACACATTCGGTCCTCTCTAAAAGCATGTGTATTTTGTATCCCACAAAGGAACTTATGGACACATCAAGAAGCAGGTTATAGTTTATAAGATTTTGGATTTGGATTTACTTTTTCTTACCAAGAAAAGAAATACTAGTAAATTCCTTTAAAAAAATAATTTTATGAAGACAAATAGCTGTTTGATTTGAAATTTAATTTATACTGTAGTAATGAGAATAACAAAGTTAAATGTCATATGACTATCTAGGGATAGCCTGTAGTCTTAAGTAATTAACGAGCTGTTTTGGAGATAAATGATGTTCTTAAACTGAATATTCTCTTTTCGTACTAGTTCAATACCATCTTTTAGTAACTGAAGCAGAAGTGTCCCAGAATATTGATGAAAACATCTGGGGCTAGAGTTTTTTGCTTAGTATTAAACACAGTCAATAATAAAGTGACATTTAAAAAAAATCCCCTGTATATGTTTTTTATTTAAAGGAACTGCATTACATACTTATTTCTAATATTCTATACTTACTACTGCTGTTGTAGGAGTATTACGTTAAATAGTTACATGTAAACCCAGAGAGAGCAAAATCTATGTATGCAATTCTGAATAATATTCTACTGGCTCTTTATCAAATACAACATTCACAATTACTTATGTGTAAATTATCTACGTTATCTTTTGTCTAAATGTCTCACTCTCACTGCACTGATGGGTCTTGGTAGAATGGGACCACCATGATAGTGAAACTACCTTCCGGATGGGAAGATAGGTCAGAAAATACAGTGTGATTGTGTAAGTGTGAGTGGGTTTGCTCTTGCTTTTGATTATGGATTTTGCTAGCCAAGACATTTGAGAAGTAGTTTACAGTGGTAAACATATGTGCAGATACTCTCTTTCATCAACGTATTTGCAAATATTTTCAATGACATCTTTTGATACTGTTATTGACTTCCATGGGAAAATCCCTATTATTTGTAATTGACTTAACTAACATTTTTTTCTAAGCAAGCCCATGGTATTAAAGAGTGATTTCTAAGGGTTTTATTCATACAGTTAAGTTAGATTAGTTACTAGACTGTAAACTATTTAAGAAGGTCTCACTCATCTTCCTATTCTCCCTGTTGCCCACAGTGGGCCGTCACTATTTGCTGAGCACAAGTGAAATATTTTATAATCACTACATATCATGTCTGTTTGGCATAAATAGATTTTTATATGTTAGAACTGCTTAAAATTGTGTTCGAAACAGAACTCTATTTTTATGTCACAGAGCTACGCAATTTGCTTTCTAAAGACCATTTCAATGAACCAATATTCTATTTTACGTCACAGCTGAGCACTGAAGTTCACTCCTTTAGGTGATAGCACTGCTAATTCCCTGACCAGCTTCCCCAGGAAAGGAGAATTCTTTTAAGTCTGGTGCTGTGCTGTAAACACACTCCTGTTTATTCCAGCTAATGAGAAACAGGCTGTCTGGAAATGTGTCTCTGAGGAAAATACTGAGCAAATCTTTAGAAAATGAAGCTCTCGAGATTGACTGAAAAGATAACATTTGATGACGTGTTGCAAGCAAACCATAATAGCAAGCTGGAAAGTAGGCAAATCAGAGATGAAATTTACTTGGATGTGGCATCTTGGGCTGTGGATGGAGCAGGTAAAGGGATTGAGAGAGATGTTTGCATATATGGAGTCTTCCCTTTCCTCCTCCCCTGCAGCCTTAACACTGCCTCCCCCTCTTCCCCCCAATTCTGCTGCCTTGCTGGGAATCCTTCCCTGGTCTTCTTATCTCTCCCTGGGATCCTTCAGGCTGCCTCTTCCTCTTGATCTTCTGTTATAAGGTGTCTAATAGTTTATAGCCTTTTTAAT
Organism: Delphinus delphis; assembly: GCF_949987515.2. NCBI lineage: Eukaryota > Metazoa > Chordata > Mammalia > Artiodactyla > Delphinidae > Delphinus > Delphinus delphis. The sequence continues at coordinate 30,388,611 of NC_082703.1, forward strand.
TTTCTGGTGCTTCCTGTAGACAGTTTCAAATAGCTTCTGTAGCTGCTTTAGATCCTTTAATTTGAAAAGCCACTAACTTTTGAATAATAGTCTTCATTATTGGAAAGTTTTACAAGGCTGTGCCTTACTGAGCATTGATTTTGTGCTTGGAGAATACTTTTATCCAAAATATAAATTATTTTACTTAGGGTAGAATGTATAATAAAAAATAAGGCTTGTTTATTTTTCTGTGGCTTCTCATCAAACTCCAGATCTCCCGAATCTCTCTTCTTTATGTTCTTCAACTCCTTGAAAGTGCATGAACTACTTACGGGTCATTAACTTATGTGTAAATGCAAGTGGAACTCCCGTTTCAAGTAGATTCGTTCATTCATTCTAATCCGTCCTCTAAATTTATTTCTTGCATCTATTCCTTTGCATCCTTTGCCATCACCGAATGTTGGGTGGTTTTCCTGACGCTACCAAAAGGGCAACATCAGTGGTGACTCCACATCGTCAGGTGATCTTTCCTCTAGAAAACATTAATGGGTTTTATTTTTCTATAAGAAGGTGAGCAAGTCTATATCAAACTTCATTTAACCAATATTACTGTGTGATTTCCCCTAGTAAAAAATATCATGTAGTATGATAGAAATTTTTCACTAATTTAAGAATTTGTTTTCCATTTGATAGCTGAAGAACACATGAATTTTCGGGTGTTCACATATGCCATGCAGGGTGTAGGTCCTAAACAGGACTGGAGTGTAGAAAAATAACGTGGTCACCTCCCTGGAAGGTTGCTCCTACTGCCACTACTACTAGTGTAATTTCACATTTTCACGGCAGTTTCTCCTTCCATAGCTTCTATTGCTTCCATTGTGGTAATGAAAAAGAACCAGACTTTTCCCTGTGAACTTTTTAATGCTTGATCCCGTTTGTACTTCACAATTGCTTAATGATAGAGGTACAGCAGGTAATATCAGTGATATTTCAGTGGAGTCTCTAAGAGGTTAAATGAATTACCTGATCAAGTTTACTAGGTTAGTAGCAGATATCTGCTGATTTTGGAATTTGTGATCTACCAATGGCTGGCAGATACAAATTTATGGGCCACGGACCTTCGGAGTTCTGTAGACATATTTCAAAGAGGTTCATATCCGCACATACATATCTTTAAATTAAATATTATAATGATATCTTTATGAGTATTTTTCAATATGATAAATAAAATACAAATTTATTTTAGGTACTATTGGCTTTAGAATAAATTTGCATTATTATGTATTTCTTAAGCAATAATTACTAAAGATAAAATCAGTGCCATAGTGTCTGGATCCTTTTTTGATGTTAAGGAATCTTCATATGAAAAAAATGTTGGGAACCACTGCACTAAATCCTGGTTGGGGTCTCTGGGCTGCAGAGAAATCTGAGGAGAAGGAAAGGACCTATCCTAATCATAACTGAAGAAAGCAAAGCTTCTTTTGCTCCCATTCACCTTTCTTCTAGCTTCTATTCTCATCTGTCACACCCCCGCTCCCTGTCTCTCTCTCTTCCTTCTCCCACCAGGAAAACAAACAAACTTTAGTTTTATTTTTTGACGGTTACCTAAATTTTCTACCAACAGTATTTATAGAATGTCTGTTGCAGACCTGGCCATGGGCTATACACCTTCTATACATCATTTCATTTTATTCTTGTATCGGCCATGTAAGGTGGATATAATTATTCACATGTTGCATGTGAAGAAACTGAGGTTCAGATAGATTAACTGCTACAAGATTAAAAAACTGGTGAATTATAAATTCATGATTTAAAATCAGATCTAACAAATCCCAATGCCTACATTCTCTCAAAGATAAATCTTTGGATTTATATAGTTTGAAGCTTAAGTATGAAGCACAGTAGCTAAGGTAGTACTAAGGTAGTACTAGAATATAGGATTTCATTTTGCTACTTCAAAATGAGCATCTGTTCTTTGAATTCAGGGATTGCGTCTCTTATGTTCATCCGTGTATCTCCAGCACAGTAGCAAAATGTCTGGCATGGACCAAATGCCCAGAGAAGCCTTTTTAACTTCTTTCTCATTCTTCCCACTTCATACATTCAGTTGATCAAATGATGCTTTTGATTCTATCTCAGAAATGTCTTTCAGATGTTATTTCCCTTTCTTCCCATCGCCACTTTATTTGTATAAAGTCCTCGTTATGAACTGAATTTTGTCCCCACAAAATCCGTATGTTGAAGCTCCACTTCCCAGTGTGACTGCATTTAGAGGTCAGATCTTTAAAGAGGTAACTAAGCCTAAATGAGATCATAAAACCATATTGGTCTAATCCAATACGATGGGTGTCCTTGTAAAAAGAGAAAGAGATCCAGGGAAGCACATACACAAAGAAAAGGCTATGTCAGGGTACGGTGAGAAGATAGCCATCTGCAAGCCAGGGAGAGAGGCCTCGGGAGAAACTGAACTTGCTGTCACCTTAATCTTGGACTTCCAACCTCCAGAACTATGAGAAAATACATTTCTGTTGTTTATGCCACCCAGTCTGTGGTATTCTGTTATGGCAGCCCTAGCAAACTAATACAGGGCTCATAATTTATCATCAAAGAAATTGAAATCATTTTCTACTTTTTCCACTCTCCTATTTTATTATTAGGAGCGAGCCTCTAATTCCCTGGTCTCATGTTTTGATGACTTCCCACTGTGGAGCACAGCTGGCTGCATGTTGTGTGATTAGCAGAGCTCCATCTCCTATGACCATTCCAAGGAGGGGCTCAGGTCATCAAGAAAAAGCTGACTGTGGGAGATGCCTGGAGTCCCTTAGATAGGTGTTCCGATCAAGCTCTGCCAGTGTTTTTTCTTACAGTATCTTTCATTGACACAGACATTATATATATATTTTTTAACATTTTTATTGGAGTAGAATTGCTTTAAAATGGTATGTTAGTTTCTGCTGTATAACAGAGTGAATCAGCTATACATATACATATATCCCCATAACTCCAACCTCTTGCAACTCCCTCCCACCCTCCTTATCCCACCCCTCTAGGTGGTCACAAAGCACCGAGCTGAGCTCCCTGTGCTATGCAGCTGATTCCCACTAGCTATTTTACATTTGGTAGTGTATATATGTCCATGCCACTCTCTCACTTCGTCCCAGCTTACCCTTCCCCCTCCCCGTGTCCTCATGTCCATTCTCTACGTCTGCGTCTTTATTCCTGTCCTGTGCCTACATTCTCCAGAACCATTTTTTTGTTTTTTCTTAGATTCCATATATATGTGTTGTATACGGTATTTGTTTTTCTCTTTCTGACTTACTTCACTCTGTATGGCAGTCTCTAGGTCCATCCACCTCACTACAAAGAACTCAGTTTCGTTTCTTTTCATAACTGAGTGGTATTGCATTGTATATATGTGCCACATCTTCTTTATCCATTCATCTGTCGATGAATGGTTGCTTCCATGTCCTGGCTATTGTAAATAGATCTGCAATGAACATTGTGGTACATGACTCTTTTTGAATTATGGTTTTCTCAGGGTATATGCCCAGTAGTCGGATTATTGGGTCATATGGTAGTTCTATTTTTAGTTTTTTAAGGAACCTCCATACTGTTCTCCATAGTGGCTGTATCAATTTACATTCCCACCAACAGTGCAAGAGGGTTCCCTTTTCTCCACACCCTCTCCAGCATTTATTGTTTATAGATATTTTGATAATGGCCATTCTGACTGGTGTGAGGTGATAACTCATTGCAGTTTTGATTTGCATTTCTTTAATGATTAGTGATGTTGAGCATCCTTTCATGTGTTTGTTGGCAATCTGTATGTCTTCTTTGGAGAAATGTCTATTTAGGTCTTCTGCCCATTTTTGGGTTGGGTTGTTTGTTTTTTTTGATATTGAGCTGCATGAGTTGCTTGTATGTTTTGGAGATTAATCCTTTATCAGTTGCTTCATTTGCAAATATTTTCTCCCATTCTGAGAGTTGTCTTTTTGTCTTGTTTATGGTTTCCTTTGCTGTGAAAAAGCTTTTAAGTTTCATTAGGTCCCATTTGTTTATTTTTGTTTTTATTTCCATTTCTCTAGAACATGGGTCAAAAAGGATCTTGCTTGATTTATGTCATAGAGTGTTCTGCCTATGTTTTCCTCTAAGACTTTTATAATGTCTGGCCTTACATTTAGGTCTTTAATCCATTTTGAGTTTATTTTTGTGTATGGGGTTACGGAGTATTCTAATTTCTTTCTTTTACATGTAGCTGTCCAGTTTTCCCAGCACCACTTATTGAAGAGGCTGTCTTTTCTCCATTGTATATTCTAGCCTCCTTTATCAAAAATAATGTGACCATATGTGTGTGGGTTTATCTCTGGGCTTTCTATCCTGTTCCATTGATCTACATTTCTGTTTTTGTGCCACTACCATACTGTCTTGATTACTGTAGCTTTGTAGTATAGGACACAGACATTATATTTTAGAAAGCATTTGTATACACTTGTCTCATGTGACTTGATTCTTAAATCTGTAACATACATAATATGTAACTATGCAATGCAAAGCTGACAAAAGAGACGTAGCGGCCAGGTCAGTTACTCAATGTCTGATGGACACTAATGGGCAGAAACAGCCTGGAAAGTCTCTTTTCGAAGCTCCCTGCTCTTTCCACGTGATCACATTTAAGAAACACACCAGATTATATTCATTTGCTGTGCACAGTGGAGTTGCAATAAACATATACTTAGTTTATTTGAATTAAACTGTGGGAGAAGGCCCAAGGTAGAAATCATTTAAATTAAGCACAGACTATTGTGTCAGATATCTTACTCAACAAGCATATGCCCCATTCAAGGGAGTCAACTAGGTGGGAAAGAGTAATTTGGGTTTGGTGAATCCTATGAACAAAGATGTTTGATTTCCAGGCGTTTCAGCCATTGATAAAGAAGTAAAATGTGTTGTCCAACCTTAAGTAAGTTAGAGAAATCAAATACATTAATTTAGGGCTCTAGGGTTATAGAGACACATTGATTAAGGAAATGATATTCTGATGTATAATTGGTTAATTAGAGCTATTCTGTCTCTGTAAATTTCCCTTGGAAAATTAACAAATGGACCTTCTGATCTCTATCTTCTCTTTCCAGTGAGATTGTTTGAATAGTATAAATAGGTTTTCTAGCCGCTGGATCACCTCCTCCTATTGAACCAGAGTAACTTAAGTAATCAGGTTCTCATCCTGTGAAACCAAGGACTGGATACTGGCTCCATGTTAACTTGCCAAGACGTAAATACCTGAATAATAGGAATTCCTCTTTCTTCTCTACAATAATCAAGTCTTCAAATAGAGAAGTTTCCAAACAGTTTTTTTTTCTTACAGCTGTGATGATTAATTTTGTGTGTCTACTTGACTGAGCTAAGGGCTGCCCATTGCAGCTGGTAAAACATTATTTCAAGGTGTGTCTGTGAGGGTGTTTCCAGAAGATATTAGCATTTGAATCAGTAGAATGAGTAAGGAAGATCTGCCCTCACCAGGGTGGGTGGACATCATGCAACCAATTGAGGACCCCAGTAGAACAAAAAGGTTAGAGGAAGAGCAAATTCTCTCTCTGTCTTTGAGCTGGGAAGTCCATCGTCTATGGCCCTCAAACAAAGGAACGCCTGGTTCTCAGGCCTCGAGGCTCAGGCTGAATTACAGCCCTGGCTTCCTTAGGTCTTCAGCTGCAGCCAGCAGATCCTGGGATTTCTCAGCCTCCATAACATGTGAGCCAATTCCTATAATAAATCAGTATGGGAATTTATCCTATTGGTTCTGTTTCCCTGGAGAACCTTGACTAATATACAACTATTCTGCTTGTTATTCCAAAACGATTGCTAATGCATAATGCTCATCTGCTCTACAACCTGGGCCTTGGATCTTTGATATTGGAGGCTTTAAGGTTACTGTTTCAATAAATAATGAGTCAGAACAAACACAGAGGGCAAAACCATTTTATGAATTTATACATACTTTGGAAGAGTATGTGTAAACATGTCACAAGCTACTGGAATGGTATTAAAAAGGAGCTAACTCTTCCTCCTTTCTACATGTCCCATCTTATCTCTCAATTTGTTCTTGTAATTAAGGATACGGTTCAGTAAAGAACAACAACAAATCTTTATCTCATTCTGCTTTGAAAATATTTTACTGCATGCTGAGATTCTCCCTTTTCTGGGCTAGCCAGTTGTTGTATATCATGATTAAACTGAAAGGAAATGAAATGCAAGTATAGTTAATCCATTTTTATTTGTTCCAGTTCTCTTTATTTTTATCTTTAGCCGGAAACAAACAAGCAAACAAAAAGACCGTTGTGATTTTCCAATTTCTTTTTGTGTATTTTGATGTCTTTTCTGGATAGATTTCATTTCCTATGCCTGAGTAATTATCATAATGGACAGTATAATTATGTATTTTCTATCTCAGCTATACACGTGAGCAGTGTGAAGGGCGTCCATATCTAAAGCCAGTGAAATAATTTCCCTGTGAATGCTAATTTTGTGACATTATAAATGGAATTATTATTACTTAGTGAGAAAGTATTCTAAATAGACTACAGGTATTTATGTAAGTATCCATAAATGGCCATGAAAACATTATGTTAGATACTGAGCAACTTTGTGGAGAATATCAGGCATTGTTTAAAAACACTAGAAATATAAATTATTCCAGCTATTAGAAGAGGAGTCAAAGGAAAACTATGCTGAGTAGTATGGATACCATTACATTGTTCATGAGAGAATGCGTCCAGTGACTTGTGACTAAGGTAATTTTGCCAGCACATTAAAAAAAAAAAATCCACTGAATCTCAAGAATGATATCATTTTAGAAGCTTGAATCACCAATATAAGGAAAGGATTGTTTATTTTCATTTCAAACCCATTGTGGAATTTTTCATGCTTAAATATACCAAAGCGTTACAGTTTTAGTCCAGCATAAGGAGTATATCACAAATGGCTCCAAAGGGATCAAAAGTAGAATCTAAATTATTAACTGCTTTACATCATTTTTTTTTTTTTTTTTTTTTTTTTTGCGGTACGCGGGCCTCTCACTGTTGTGGCCTCTCCGGTTGCGGAGCACAGGCTCCGGACGCGCAGGCTCAGTGGCCATGGCTCATGGGCCCAGCCGTTCCGCGGCCTGTGGGATCTTCCTGGACCGGGGCACGAACCCGTGTCCCTGCATCGGCAGGCGGACTCCCAACCACTGAGCCACCAGGGAAGCCCTTACGTCTTTTTATTTAACAATTCTCTCATGTAGATAAATTCAGTTTTAGGTTACCTTTGCGTAGTTGCCAATTGCGACTTTCTATATTTAAAAAAAAAGGAAATTAGGCGTGATATGCTTGACATCTTTTAAAGTGTGTAATGACTCTACGTTTCTGAATGTTGGTCACAATGTTACACAGTGTTACATTTCTAACCGCTTTATTTCTTGAGTTTCCAAAATTTGTTAGTGAAGATTTAGAAATAGTTGATTAAAACTTGTTCTTACAATTATTAGAATACTAATAGTATTCTAATATACTGTATACTAATAGTTATATCAAATTTGTGGATGTGATAAAAACTTGCTTGCCAAATCTTTAATTAATCTGACCATAATGTAAAATTTTGTTTTGAAGGGTTATCTTGAAACCAAGTTATGGCTTCCCATAACTGAGAATGACAGTGATTAAGAACCCACTTCTTAGAACACATGGCATGAATTGCACCTAAGCTTTCACTGAATACAGTAATAATCATGTCACTTATTTCCAGCTTAAAGCATTCCACTAGAATTATTTTGTTTCTTTGTTTGTGGCATAATCATGGGAAGTTCACCTAAGGTAGAGTAGTTAGTGTAGAAAATTGTGGCTGATTGCAACACTTGGGGACAATATTTGGCCTTCCAATAAAGGATTACTTGGTCCAAAAGTTTTAGCATGCAGCATCTGGTATTCAGGATAACATCATGTTTTTCTAAAAACCCTTGTCAAAGTTCTGGCTGAGTAACATCCCAGAGTATTTGCAGTACTTCTGCCAGCTTTTCTTGCCCAGGCAAAGCTGCACTGTCATCACACCAGTGGTATCCAGTTAATACCTGTTAATAGCCTACACACTCTTGTAGGCTTGAAAAAGGTGAGACCTTTTTTTGTAGCTTGGGAATAGATGTGAACATAAACTATAATTAATAGCCCACGTGGATTGGCATGAAAAATAATAGCTTCATGGGTCCTTCAAATCTGATCTAGCTGCAAACTTTCAGTGTTAGAGCAACCTCTTGAGAGCCACTTGAGCTAATTTGAAATTAGATGAGTTAAGGAGAGCACATAAGCTTTCCTTTTATTGAATATAAATCAACTTCTAAAGCTTGGAAAAATAACCTTCCCCGTGGTGTTGTGATTGGTGATCCCAGTGGAAAACTTGTTCACACGTGTTTAAAATGCTGATTCAGTGATGGATAATCGTTGAAGGCTTTTATTTTTCGCGCCCCTTGGAGCATCTAATTGTGCAGTAGAGAGTGTTTCTGCATAGTTTACCCCAGCTTAGGCTCAACAGCAACACAGCAAAGGTCCTTGGGTCAAGACAGGCCTGTGTTTAACTTCTGTACCCCTGACTGGTGTCAACCACTCGAGATGCCAAGTTCCTCCTCCTAAAGTTGGGTTGATACAGGTGCACTATCCCTTATTTGCAATTCTGAAACCCAAACACCACGGAAAAATATTTTTTTCTTATTTGGCAGCAGAAACCTGGCCTGACCTGAATCCGTTGTCAGCAAACCTGACCAGAACTGACATGAGGTTATTGATAGTTTTTCCTTATTTCGCTCTGTGTAGGAATTTATACATTTCACTGAGGTAGTATTAATATTGTGGATTACTGGGAGATACCTCAGACCCTAAAACTTGAAGATTTCTGAATTCTGAGACATATGTAGCCTGAGGTGTTTCACTCCAAGGGATTATGGACCTGTAATAACAACTGTGAGTGTTGATATACAGAGTCAAAAAGCAATGAGTATTGATTAACAGTGCCCAGACAAAGTAGGGATGCTGCAGATACTTTCCCCCTTTTCCTTTCCAGAGAAATGTCCTCTGCAAAATTATATTCACATGAGACAATTCATTTCCCTCCTTATCCCCCCAATAAAAATGTGATGACATCATTAAAAAAGGATAATTCCAGTTCAGATCTATAAGATGTAACAAACAAACTGCAATCATTAATTTCGGAATGTTTCTGCCACAATATTATAATTTTAACAAATTTTATGCCAAGGACGATTTCTTATTGCCTGGCCTTACTGGATACTCAGAGGATATGCTGTCCATTGTGAGCAACATATATTGGAAGACCACAGGGACCCTGGAAAACTGGAAATAACTCCAGAAAAAACAGAAAAAAGTGGAGGAAATTATTTAGAGGGAAAGCCTAAATATTTCAGCTGTCTGTTTGATTTAAAAAAAAAAAATGGATAAAGAGAATGGGCTAAATAGCACCTATCTGGAAAACTTCTAAACCAAGATCAGTGAGAGAACTACTTAGTACTTAGTACTAGAGTGAACAGCCTTAAAGACATGTTATTCGCATCCATCAGTTCAGAGTGCTGATAGGAGCATTTCTCATTCTGCTTTCAAGACTGACCGTTTTCCAACTGTATCTTGGCTATTGGCTATCGTCTTATTCATATGAGGCTCTAAATGCCGAAGTCAGAATCAGTTGTCTGAAGATACATGATGAAGCAGTAATAGCAGTGAGTGACGTTTGCTTCATCAGTGGAGTTATTGCTCCTTCCATGAGTATGAGTAATAGGTTAAAAATGTGCAAAGAGGAACTTAGCAAGGAAATTAAAAAGTATTTTCTGAGAAGTTTGTATTTCCAGATACACTATGGCATAATAACAATCATGTCAGTAGTATTAGTGTTTGGCCAATTAACACGTCAAGAAGAGGACCAGAAAATCAATATAGAAAAATTCATACTGTCAAGGAATGGGACATGCAGGCTTGTTATCTCTCCCCAGAGAGGAGAAGAAATACTACATTTGATGCATGAGATTTTCATTGAAGATTATATTTCAGTGTTAAAGAGATCTCTCTCTCTCTTTTTTAATGACATAGACTTGAATAAATGATCCAACTATAATCAGAGGACGATTAACAAGTTCTAAAATGGTGAAAATTGGACAATGACATTTTATATCCTGGAGAAAGAATGTCATGACCTCTTCTCTGAGTTTTCCTTTACAGAATGTCAAGACAGTCTTTCTGTATCGCTCTAGAGAGTAGAAAAGAGGAAGCTAGATGGCTATTTATGAGGGTATTAGGCTGATATTAAAAGAATGGAAGTTAAATGTTTGTGGGAGTAAAACAATGCAAGAGAGCAAAGTAGAGGACATCAGTCTATCTGGAAAGAGATTTTACCAAAAAAAAGGTTGGAATTAATGCCCATCATTTCCTTAACTTGGTGACTAACACTTATATCCTCCAAGGAACATGTTAACATGTACTTTGAGAAATAGTGTGCTGTATTAGTGTGATGGTTGTTTTATGTGTCAACTTGGCTAGACTATAGTGCTCAGTGATTTAATCAAACACTAATCTGGGTGTTGCTATGAAGGTATCTTGTCCATGTGGTTGACATCTACAATCAGGTGACTTTAGGTAAAGGAGATGACTAGGTAATTTGGGTGAGCCTCATTCAATCAGTTGAAAGCCTTGAGAGAAAAACTGAACTTTCTTTCAGGAAGAAGAAACTCTGCCTCAATCCTGCAGCAATAACTCTTGCCTGAGTTTCCAGCCTACTCTTTTGCCCTACAAATTTCGCTTTTGCAAGCCCTCATGATCGCATGAACCAATTCTTTAATTCTGTTTGTCTGGAGACCCCAGACTCATATCACTTTCAGTCACTATATTATGTGCCCTATTTAGGAAATGTATAGACAGAAATCAGAAATTTTCAAATGCCTGGCAGTTGAACCATTCTCGGTCTTTGATAGTTGTAGATTAATACCGAAACTTTGTACTGAGAAGACAGGAACCTACATAAAAAGAATGCTGGTGTATTATTCATTCTGACTGATGACTGAATAAGATTATTGAGGACTTGATTAATTAAAATTTATCTTCCAAATACAGAAAATTTCTTCAATCACGTGATCTTTTTAAAACGGTGACAAAAATTGGAAACTCAAGTCCCTGGCTATATGTATATAATGCCAAACATCTGCAAGAAAATGAAACAGTCAGTGGAGATACATAGCATTGCGTTGGTCCAGCATCCAAATAATGTAAACATTGCTATAATTAGTTCCAGGCAAATTAGACAGAAACATGTTTTTTAAAAGTAGCCTAGTTTCCAAAAGTCTTCTTATTTAGCTTCACTGTTCTTTAGAGTTCAACACAAATCATAAAACACCATCCATGCTGCCTTTCTTGGCATTGCTCTGTATATGAGCACGAGAGAAAGTTTTGAAATTGAACGAGCGTGGGGTTGAATTCCACGTTGCTGCTTTCCATCTGGGGTAAATTGAGATGATCAGTTGGTCACTTTGAGTCTCAGTTTCCTCATCTATAAAATGGGGCTAATGGCACCTACCTCAAGGTGCAGTTGTGAGGATTGATGAGCTAAGATATGTAATCAGTACTTAATAATGATAGCTTTTAATCTAGTTTCTTACTCTATTATAATTTGCTAGTTTTGCATCTGTATTTAAGATCAGTGGATGCAAGGCCAATGAGTGCTGTGGGAGCATCTGTCACGGGAACAAGTCTATACCTTCTTGCAGACAAAACGCCTGTGCTTCTTGGTTCCCTCTTTCGCCTTCTGTCCACTCTTCCTTGAACTTGGTTTCTTTGCACGTAATTTTATTCTGGTACAGGTGTGTCTCTGCGTCTACTTTTTTTTTTTTAAAGAATCAATTTTATTTATTTATTTATTTTTGGCTGCGTTGGGTCTTCAGTGCTGTGCGCGGGCTTTCTCTAGTTGCAGCGAGTGGGGGGCTACTCTTCATTGTGGTGCATGGGCTTCTCATTGTGGTAGCTTCTCTTGTGGAGCATAGGCTCTAGGTGCACGGGCTTCAGTAGTTGTGGCTCGTGGGCTCTAGAGTGCAGGCTCAGTAGTTGTGGCGCATGGGCTTGGTTGCTCCACAGCATGTGGGATCTTCCTGGACCAGGGCTCGAACCCGTGTCCCCTGCATTGGCAGGCAGATTCTTAACTGCTGCGCCACCAGGGAAATCCCTCCGCATCTACTTTTAATCCTCCTAAGAGACATCGACATCTGAGCTCAGTTCTACTGTGCTGGACTTTTTTGCTGCCTCTTGTTTTTGTTTATTATTTATTGTTTATTATGTTTTGTTTATTATTGTTTTTCCTGATGCAATGCAGCTAAAATGTAGCTCAAGATGCAAGACATTTAAAAATAAATTTCTGTTCAAGATTATTAAATTAAAACTTAATCATCATAACATTCTTGCTTTGTATTTCATTACGAAAAAGCTCTAGATTTTTAATATTTGAAATAAGTGGAAAATGCAGGAGCTAAACAAAGGTCACATGTATATACTAATGAGTAGAGTATGTTCTGTGTAATCTCTCCAGTGGTCACATACCATATATTCACATATGTCCTAATACATAATGTTTAAATTGTGTGTGTGTGTGTGTGTGTGTGTGTGTGTGTGTGTGTGTGTATATATATATATATATATATATATACCAAAAACGTTATTCTTATCAGCAGCTACAAAACAACCTTGTTAATCATTTCAACAATGGCAGTATTCCCTTTTTTTCTTAGGAAATGTCTTCTTAATGGTGAGCATTTTACTTAGTATGGCTAAAATAATGCTAATAAGCAATTGAAGATAACGCAACAGCCAAGAGCTTCATGAAGTGGCGTCATCGTTTCCTGCTCATTCTTCCTCCTTATGTATTCCTCCAGCCTTAGTTGCCTTCAAATTCAGTCCTAATTTGATTAGAACTTTCTCAGTCACCTATTCCTCATATTCCTATGTATACTAGCCAAACTTAGATAAGGAAAATTTTCTTTGAGTGAAGGGATTCCACATCTTAAACCAAAAATATTAAATTTACTGCTAAATCTCATGTGAGCAGTAAATCATGTGATGCTCATGTGATCATGTGAGCATCAGATTATCTCTTGGGGAAAACATTTCTTTTTTCTGGTTCAAGTGACATCAGGGCCTTTGCTCTCCAGGCAATAGGTCACTTCCTCCAGCAAATGACTTAACAGTGGAGACTCAGCCATAAACACCAGAAGCTTTAAAGGTCCCGCCAGGCCTTGCAAGTAAGGTGGGGTGACGTTGTCCTGGCTTTGATTTAAATGGGAATGAGCTTCTCAGGGAAGCCTTATTTACCAGTTCAAATAATGCTTGAGAAGTCATCTTACATCCCATGTGCCAAAACTGTAGTACAAAAGAACACCGAACGTATTTTAGTGAAACTCCTGTTTTAATGTTCCTTTCCTGACTGAAGAGCTATTTCATTAAAATATAGTCACTTCACAATTCTCAGTGATAAAATCACCAGAACTATTGTATCTAAAGTTCAGTATCAATTTGCTATATATTTGTTTTAATTGAGTGGGAACTAGTAGTTTTCTTTCAACCTGTAATGGCTGAATTGTTGATTCAAAAGAAAAGAAAACTATTCAAAAAAGAAGTTTTTCCTTTATTGTTGTTTTTGGCATCAAAAAAGAAGGGTTTATCTTAGAGAAAGATTGGATGAGTGGGTCGAGGAACAATCAGAAGAAAAGTGTACTTTGCTTTAATGTAGCATGGGGCGGGGACAGGGAAGGGAAGAAAGAAAAAGAAACAACGATGTTCAACATCCTACACGCCTTCCTCAATTAACCGGTGACAGCTAAATATTTCGTAGGCTAGTATGGGAGGATAGCATCACAATTTTATTGTTGAGTCCATTGGCACAGCTAGGTTTACTAGAGGCTGCACAGTGAATCAATAGGAAGGATAAGGCTGGCTGCAGACAAGCTCCCTGTCACATCGAGTCCCAGGATACCTGAAAGTAAGGGCTAAGAGGATTTTGTTAAAAAGTCTGAGAAAACCACGTGAGAACTAGATTACTTGATTCAACCAAGAACCCCTACGAAGATACTATAACTAACATGACAGAAGGAAAGAGGATGATTTAAATTAATTATTATTTTCAAAATGCAGGTGTTTTAAATAGCAAATAACTTATACAACTTGTAATGTACTGCAGTTAACTACATTTCTTTCTCTAGAGTAGAAGGGAAAAGAATATTTTAAGTGGTGATAGGTCTTAAAGTCTTGGGAAGGAAGAAGGATTTTGTCTTCAGCCTTATGTTCAAAGGCATAGTTGAAAATTTCTAAACGAAAATTTAATTGACGATAATTTTCCACACTTAACAGCTCAAAATCACACTTTAGTGATCTAATAAATTAAACAACTTTCTAAATAGATGTGTACAAGAATTTATTTTGTTTGCATCTTATTTAGGTAAAGGAAGTTCTTTTTTGCTAATGATAATCTTTGGGGGCAAGTAAAATGTATCAGGTTCTCTCTTCTCCCCCAAGATGCTACAAAAATATCACTAGTTCCTAAGGAATGAGAAATGTTTGAAATCAGAGCTAGCATAAATGCTGCATACCTGTATTTTTGACAATATTGTTTAAATGCCATTTTGTGGCCTCCATCCTCTTATCCATTATATCAAACTGCTTGAGACTCTTTTAATCAGGAGCACATCATTTCCTTCTTTGAGTAGAGAGGGAGTTTAAATGTTGACATCTCAAAGAAAAGTAACAAACAGTGGATTAAATGTAAGATAAGGTATAATATCTGACATTAGAATTTACTAATAACAAGTGTTTCCTAAGCTTATGGGACATTATAAGACTCACCTCTCATCAGGGTCTAACTCTTAGGGAACACATTCATAGGAGTGACAGAAATTTACAACTAATAGCAATGGCTAGCAGCATGAAACTGTCTCACAATTCGGGGTTTGGGGCAAAATATGTTGGAGGGTATGATTTCAACCTGAAGTCTAACTGGAGATTTACTCCCTTCTCATTCTTTTTTTTTTTTTTTTTTTTTTTTTTTTTTTTTTTTTTGCGGTACGCGGGCCTCTCACCGCTGTGGCCTCTCCCGTTGCGGAGCACAGGCTCCGGACGCGCAGGCTCAGCGGCCATGGCTCACGGGCCCAGCCGCTCCGCGGCCTGTGGGATCTTCCCGGACTGGGGCACGAACCCGTGTCCCCTGCATCGGCAGGCGGACTCCCAACCACTGCGCCACCAGGGAAGACCCCTTCTCAGTCTTTAAGACGTGTGAGCCCACATGTGCGAGCCTGACTTGATTTACCTGTCATGGGCCCAGTGAAGAAGCTGAGACAGAGAGGCAGAGGGAATCCGGTCTCCCTCTCCCAGAGCCACCACTTTGGAAAATATGGCTCAGGTAGAGCTAACAGATGGAAATAGGAAGAAGGAAAGGATCCACTGTTTTTCTTACTGATTCATCAGTCAGGAAATTAAAAAGAAGCCAGCCTGGAGCTTATTATTTCCTAATTTTCCTAATTTTTCCTAATTTTAAAATTATTTCCTAATTTTCAGGTAGAATAACCATAGTACTAATACAAGTCAGATTTTGTGTATCTGAGACTGTAACATCCAGGGAGAGGAGCAAATAAGGTGAAGAAATGCTGGTAAAATGTGCTCACTTCAGCGAGTAGTGAAACTATGGTTGTTCTTAAAAGAACAGGTGAGGAGGGAGGTATAAACATTCCTCCTTACCCGATAAGATGAGAAAAAATGTTCTGTCGTGAATAAGATTAGGAAAAATTACTTAAATTTACACGTGTTTCCTTCCTGCAAGCTTTTTCAAAGACTATAAAGGCTAAACTACTTTGTGAATCTCCCTGAGTGGGGATATACTTGGGGGTCATGTTCAAACTTATTTGGCCATGAAACCCTTCATTGAAGAGCATCTCTCAGGAGCAGTGAATCAAGGGATGCAGTCTGGGAAACACATCACCAATGGAGAACTTACCTCAGTGATAGGATGAAGAATATGTGAGTTACCAATCCTTCTCACTCTACGATTTGCCTTCCTCAAGAAGCAAACACTGCAGGGAAGCTATTGTGATGTCAATGCAAGAGCTGAGGGTGGCACGAACTGTCAAGGCCATTACCTCGGGCAAACTCTAGGGCAAAATTCTCATTGTATCCCAAGCAAATGGTGTCCTGGAAGTCGTGGAGCGTGGAGAATCTGAAGGCACTAGTAGTCGATACGGTGAGACATTGTTGGATTTAAGATATATTTTGAAGGCTAACCCAACAGAATTTGTTTTAACTTGGATGTTGAATGTGAGAAAAAGAGAGGAAGGAATAAAGGATGACTCAGATGTTTGGCAGAAGCATCAGGGTGAATGGTGGTTCACATATTGAAACGAGGAACACTGTGTGAGAAGCAAGTTTTGACGGACAGGAAATAAAATTCAATTTGGGGCTTCCTAAGTATTAGATTCACATCTAATGACAGGTAAACCTGTCAGGTGACAGGTAAACATGTCAGCTGTTCAGTTTGATGTGAGACTCTGATCTGAGGGCCTGTGGAAAGGTTGGAAATATATATTATACTTGTGAATCATCAGATTACAGGTAGTATTTAAAACCACGGAAATAGATATCATTACTTGGGAGGCAGAGTATACAAATGAAGACTGAACCAAGGACTGAGATGGGGGACTCTCAAACACTTAAACATTAGGACATGAGAAGAATTCAGAAAAGCAATTTAGTTGCAATGGACCAACACAGTAGGAGATAAATTAAAAAGTATGTTATCCCAGAAACCAAGCGGAAAAGTGTTACAGGGATACATGGGGAATCCGGTATGTCAGATGATGCTGAGAGTTAAGTGGAAATTATCGATGACATTAACAGTCCGAGAAACGATGCAAACAGGAAGCATAATATCAAGAGAATTGAATGAAGGAACAAAAATAGCAAGTAAGGAGAAATATTTTGAGAAGGTTGCCATGAAGGGGAGCAGAGATAAGGAAAGGATAGAGAGCCTGTTACTAACCAGGGTTCTTGGCCTCCTTAATCAATAGAAATTGATAAGAGGCCAGACAGGAAATTCAGGCAAGACTATATTAGGGCCCCTGCTGCAGCAGGGGGGAAAGAGAACAAGTAGCAGTTTCCCTTGCTGGCTCAGCTCCCTGAGGGGTGTTGAGCTGCTTCCTTATATGGGGTGAGGGTAGGGGTGTGCTGGGGGGTCGGGCTGGAGATGTGGCCCAGGTCTTCTGCCCGCCCCTTAGGTGGTGGGGTGTGCAGGGGACATGTGCAGTGCCCTGCTTTTGCTCCAGACCCCCTGTTTTTAATCCCAGCTCTTCAGAAGTGGCATTTGGGTTTTTGGTCTTTTTGTAACTATTTGTCCATAATTTGCCCCAACTGCACACGCACACAGTTATTTTAAGTCCCTTATAGCTTGTATTTTGTATCTTTGTATTTCATTGCTTGAGGAGAGGTGTGTCCAGGTACAAGCACTATAGCAAAGGGTCCCAGGTTCCAATCTGTCTGAAGCCTAAGGGTTTTCTTTTTAAGATAAATGAGCTTAAGGCATGTTTATATGCTGAAGGGAATGGTCCAATAAAAAGGGAGAAAATGATGTTGCAGGATGGAGCATAGCCCTTGGTTTGATAGGAAGGCATGGGCTCTAGTCCACAAGTTAGGGATTTGGTGTTAACCAGGAACAGTATAGTAGCTAAACACTACTGACTCTGGTGTCAGATGGGCTGCTTCAAAATCCCTGTTTCTTAAAACAACAATGAGATGCCAGTGCACACCTGTTAGAATGGCTAAAATGGCTAAAATGCAAATCACTGACAACACCAAATGCTGAGCAGTGTGTGGAACATTTCATTCGTTGCTGGTGGGAATGCCAAATGGTGCAGCCACTTTGGAAGACAGTCTGGCAGCTTCTTACAAAACTAAACATACTTAGGTTGCTTCCATGTCCTGGCTATTGTAAATAGAGCTGCAATGAACATTGTGGTACATGACTCTTTTTGAATGATGGTTTTCTCAGGGTATATGCCCAGGAGTGGGATTGCAGGGTCATGTGGTAGTTCTATTTGTAGTTTTGAATGGATAAAGAAGATGTGGCACATATATACAATGGAATATTACTCAGCCATAAAAAGAAACGAAATTGAGTTATTTGTAATGAGGTGGATAGACCTAGAGTCTGTCATACAGAATGAAGTAAGTCAGAAGGAGGGAGACAAATACCATATGCTAACACATATATATGGAATTTAAGAAAAAAGAATGTCATGAAGAACCTAGGGGTAAGACAGGAATAAAGACACAAACCTACTAGAGAATGGACTTGAGGATATGGGGAGGGGGAAGGGTAAGCTGGGACGAAGCGAGAAAGAGGCATGGACATATATACACTACCAAATGTAAAACAGATAGCTAGTGGGAAGCAGCCGCATAGCACAGGGAGATCAGCTCGGTGCTTTGTGACCCCCTAGAGGGGTGGGATAGGGAGGGTGGGAGGGAGGGAGATGCAAGAGGGAAGAGATATGGGAACATATGTATATGTATAACTGATTCACTTTGTTATAAAGCAGAAACTAACCCACCATTGTAAAGCAATTATACTCCAATAAAGATGTAAAAAAAAAAAAAAAACTGAACATACTCATGACGTGCCATCCAGCAGTCGTACTCCTTGGTATTTACCCAAAGGAACTGAAATCTTATGTTCACATAAAAACCTGTACACAGATGTTTATGGCAGTTTTATTCCTAACTGCCAAAACTTGGAAGCAATCAAGTTACCTTTCAGTAGGTGAATGGGTAAAATAAACTGTAGTATATTTATACAATGGAATATTGAATATTATTTGGCCAAGAATGTAATGAACTATCAAGCCATGAAAAAATATAGAGGAACCTGGAAACCATATTTCTCAGTAAGAGAAGCCGGTTTGAAAGTCTATATGCTGTGTGATTCCAACTATATTACATCCTGGAGAAGACAAAGCTGTAGGGATGATAGGGATTCGGGGCAGGGAGAGGGAGGGATGAATAGGTGGAGTACAGGGGATTTTTAGGGCAGTGAAACTATTCTGTAAGCTACTGTAATAGTGAATACATGACTTTAGTCATTTGTCAAAACCTATAGAACCGTATAACACAAACGGTGAACTCGAAACTATGGAGTTTGTTTATCAACTATACAGTTGATAATAATGTATCAATACTGGCTCATCAATTTTAACAAACATACCACATGAATGAATGAAAGTTGTTAATAGGGGACACTGTGTGTGTGTGTGTGTGTGTCTGTATGTCTGTGTTGGAGGGAAAGGTAGAATGTGGGTGCTGTCTGTACTTTCTGCTTGATTTTCTATAAACCTAAAACTGCTCTAAAAATTGTCTATTAACTATTTCAAGTTCCAGTTCCTTGGTTCACTAGCTGTGCAACCTTTTGGGAAATTACTTAATCCCTATGTTCCTCAGTTTCCTTATCTGTAAAATAGGGATAATTATAGCATTGAGCTTATAGTATTATTGCAGGCTTAAGTAAATTTATGTATGTAAGATATGTGGATCGGTATTAGTACACATTAAGTGCTATGTACACGTTGGATGTTGCCAGGGTACACAGGTAGAGTAACAGGAGAGAAGTTGGAGGCTGATTCCAGAAGGAGTGAGTATGAAGCTGAAGCACTTATTTTCTAAATAGTGCTATTTGCTCAAAGATAAAGAACAGAAGCCCTCAGTATGAGGAGGGATGCTGATAGTTGGAGGGGAAAAAAAGAGAAGGTACAATAGAATCATCTCAGAGCGTGAAAGAATGAATTAATGAGGGACAGTTAATTTTAGACCGTGCTGAGAGTCCAGTTAAATCTGTGATCATTAATTTAAAGTGGATCAGTCCATACGTTTGGCATTAGGTGTTTGGGTCTAGGCACAGAACAAGTGGAGAAGTGATTTGAATTTGTGCAAAGCAGTCATTTTCCAGGTGATGGTGACTGAGGGGTGATAAGGTAAATTTCAGTGGTTACGCATATAAATACTTGTTATAGTGGTCTGTGAAATATAAACTGGGGAAATGCCCGTCCAAACTGAGGAGATCATGGGAGACAGAGGCCAGAGTTTGGGCTCAGTCATCTACCTGTATTGAAATTCCCCAATCTGAAGTTATTGGTGAAACAGTAAAGCAGAGAAAGTGACGAGCAGCATCTGTAGCTGGTGGAAAAAAGAGCTGAGTGACATAGGCTGGCAGAATCGCGTCAAAACCATTGAGACTTTTAAAACAGGAAGGACACTAAATAGTCTGCAGGCAACAAGCAGCCAGGAGGCATCTTTCCCACTTTCAGATCCTATGGTATGTGGATATGAGAGAAGAAGACTTCCCACTGTTGAGAGGATGAGAGATAAACAGTGTTCTTGGGGTATACGTTTTTTTGTTTGTTTGTTTTTGTTTTGTTTTGTTTTGTTTTTTGTGGTACGCGGGCCTCTCACCGCTGTGGCTTCTCCAGTTGCGGAGCACAGGCTCCAGACGTGCAGGCTCAGCGGTCATGGCTCACGGGCCCAGCCGCTCCGCGGCATGTGGGATCTTCCCAGACCGGGGCACGAACCCGCGTCCGCTGCATCGGCAGGCGGACTCTCAACCACTGCGCCACCAGGGAAGCCCGGGGTATAAGTTTTAATTCCCATTAGAATATTAATCAGAGACTATGCCAGTGAATCAGATTTTAACCAGTCAAGACCTAAGTATCGTATGAAGGCTTTATCCCAATTACGGTCTAGCGTGTGAGGAAGGTAAGCATTAGGAAGCAGACATTTAGAAAGGTTGAAGTCAGCATAGAGCTACTTTGCCATGTAGAATCTTCTCAGTAGTTTATTTGCAAAGTGAAATATGTATTTGTCAAAAGCATACCGTCAGAATCTTATGATCTAGCTGTTACCAGTTGTGTTAAACATGGATTATTCTACCTTGTTATTTAGGATATAATTTATCTAAGATGCTATGCACACATAGTTTTATTTTATGTCTTTTCTAATTACCCTAAAAGGTAATTAAGCTGACTCTTCACACAACGTTGTTTGAGTTGCATGCAGCAAACTAGAAACCTTCACAGTTATATTGAGAACTGACAAAAGCAAGACTGTGAAACCTTTAGTAAAAACTGAATCTCAAAGGCTTTCCTGGTATGAGGAACAAAACCAGGCATAAATATTGTGACTTCTGCTAATATTAACAATTTGTTCTCAGGGTGAAGTACAAGCGGGAAATAATAGTATTAAATAGCTATCACATCAATTTCACATAATGTATGTGATGTTTTACATATATAATTGAATTCATAGCATGCTATATTGCTCTGTTTTTGCTATTTTTTATAAGTGATGAAGTGAGAATGAAAAAGATTAAGAAACATGACAACTATATACATAACTTTTGTAAAGATGGAATTCAACCTCTCAGAATAATTGGGAGGGATAAAAAATGTATGTTATAATGTAAGGTTTGTGAGATGGGCTTTTGAGGGTATTTAAACAGTGATGGCCAGGATTTAAGAATAATTGAATTGTATTCTGCCAGCTGTTCCCTTTCCCAGAGATTTTCCTGGGGAGTTAGAATATGCAGAACATATATGACACTGGGGATATAAGATTAATAATACATACATATGTACATACATACATACATACTTTACATTCCTTCCAGATGCAATGTAGAAATTAAAACTAAATTAGACACCATGTACTCCTTTTTCTATTTGAGGAAAATGGTTGATGATGGACCATTTTGATGGTTCTTACTTGGATACTCATGTCATTAAAAACAATAACACTAATAAATCTCATGATTTCCACTTCTTGTCAAGACGCAATAACAAGGACTGAATTTTCCCTCCTGCCTAAAACAACCATTAAATGGGCAAAATGTATGAAAAAATGCTTTGCAAGACACTGGACATCAGACAAGAGACAGTGATTTCTGAGAGACAGGAAAGAAACAATTAACTCAGTGTCTTGCTGTGATTGAGTTTTCATCTGCAGTGCAAGGAGGGGAAACCCAGGCAGAACACTGTGGAGCCCCTAAGTTGAGGGGACCAAGTTAAGAGACCATGGAAACCAAGGTACCTAGAGTTTTGAAACAGAATATTTACCAGGGAGAACAGAACTGAGCAGATAAAGAACTCCGGAAACCTGGGTAGTTATCCCTTGAGCATTCAACAGAATACTGGTCAGAATGTGCCTACATGTGAGCAAACTTTTGGAGTCTGGGGGAAGAGTCATGAAAAGAACCGAAGGGGCTGGAATAGTAACTGCTGCACCAAGCAAACTGAAAACGTCAAGATTTATGGGGCATTGGGCAGAGTACACAAAAGAGCCTTGCCTCTGTAGGGTGAATAATTTAGTCCTGGACTAAGCACGGCTCTATTCCCCTGGAAAAAATATCTTAAAAACAAAACCTGAAAGGATCAAACTGCTTCCAAGTAACTAACTGTGTTCCATAATAAAGCACATTTATAGGATTATAAAAATGTCTAGCTCCCAGTAAGATAAAATCACAATCTCTGGCCATAAAAAATTACCTGGCATGTTAAATGTAGGAAGGCATGACACATGAGAAGAAGAGTCAGTTGATCAAAAGTGACTGAGAACTGACAGAGACATTATATAATTAGCAGGAGGATATTAAACAGTTATTGTATTTATATTATATTTGTACAATATATTCATATATACTGTATTTGAAAGTTAAGTATAGAAATGGAAGTTATAAAAAAGTTATGATGACATAAAAATTACCCTGCAGAGGATTAAGGGTAGACTAAACTTTTCAGAATAAAAGTTTAGTAAACTTGAAGACATAGCAATAGAATCTACTCAAAACAAATACAAAGAGTAAAAAAAAATAAACACAGCATCAGTAAGCTGTAGGACAATTTTAAGTACACATGGTTAGAGTTCCTGAAGAAGAGAAGGGTGTGGGGCAGAAAACTATTCGAAGAATTAATGGTTGAAAAATTTCCAAATTTTATAAAACTGTAAACTCATATACCTAAGAATATGAATTAACCCCAAGTATGGAAGATAGTACGGAAATTCTTCATAAAATTAAAAATAGAGTTACCATATGATCTGGCAGTCCCACTCCTGGGTATATATCCAAAAGAAATGAAATCTATATCTCAAAGAAATATCTTCTTTTCCATGTTTGCTGCAGCATTATTTACATTAGCCAAGATATAGAAACAGCCTAAGTATCTGTCAACAAGTGAATGGATAAAAAATATTGATACACACACACAACCACACACACACGGAATTAAAACATATGCCAACAATAGCACAAAAGTTAAGAGAGAAAATACTAAGATTTTTAGGCTAAATGGAAAATGGTATAATATGAAGGTAGACTGTAAGTTATAGATGTATACTATAAATCCTAAAACAACCCCTGAAATAACCAAACACAAGAGATAAAATGGTATCATAAAACATATTTGATTAATCTGAAAGAAGGCAGGAAAGATGGGAAGAAGGAATAAAGGACAGATAGAAAAATAGAAAGCAAATAGCACGGTGATAGATTTAAACTTAACCATATTAATAATCACACTAAATATAGTTGGTCTAAATACTAGAAATCAAAGTCAGAGTTTGTCAGGTTGGATGAAAAAGCTAGACCTATTATTCATAATATTTCCCTACCATTCTAATGCTATATTATAGGTAGGCTCTGCAATGATGTCATCTCTCTCATTCCTGATATCTGTAACTTTTTATTTTACCTTTTTTTTTTTTACTGATCAATCTGATTAGAATTTTATCAATTTTATTTATCTTGTCAAAGGACTTTTAGTTCCAATGATTTTCTCTTTTCTGAGGGGACAGGGAAGAATGTGATTTATTTCTCTCCTATTATTAGTTTGCGTTATATGACATAGGTGAAGGGATTTTGCAGATGTGGTTCAGGTTTCAAGTCAGGTGACTTTGAAGTAATCACAAGGGAGATTACCCTGGGTAGGTCAGACCTAATCAGCTGAGAGTCAAAAGAGGTGGTACCCAGCCTTAGTCAGGGACTCAAAGCCTGAGAAGGATTCAATTGCTGGCCTTGGGGAGGTGGGCTGACATGTGGTGAGAGGGTCGATGAAGGGGGCCATGTGACAAAGACCTAGTGACATTCTCTGTGAGCTGAGAATTTTCTGGCTGAAAAATAGCTTATAGGACTGTCTTCAGTCCTACTGCTTCAAGAAATGATATTTTTCAAATAGTTGATACTCTTATATACTGCTGGTGGGAATGTGAAATGGTACAAGACATTTGTAAAACACTTGACGGTGATGCATACAGTTATCATATGATCCAACAATTCCATTCCTAAGTATTTCCTCAAGAGAAAGGAAGCATATGTTCCTACTAAGAGCTGCATGAATGTTCATAGCAACTTCATTGTAATAACCAAAACCTGGATACAATCCAAATGTCCATCAGTTATAACTGATTATAACTGCACACAACAGATTGCTTCTTAGCAATAAAAAAGAATGAACTGCTGATATACACTCTAACAAGTTAATCTCAACATAATCATCCTGAGTGAAAGACCCTAGGCCACAAAAAGTACACATTTTATAATTCAATTAATATAAAACCCTAGGAAATGCAAGGTAAAGTGTAGTGACAAACAGCAGATTAGAGGTTGTCCGGGGACCAGGGAGGGGTGGTGATGGAGTGGAGAGGGGCAGGAGGTAAGAATTCATCAGCAGCACAGGAAGATTTGGGGAGTGACAGATATGTTTATTTTCTTGATTTTGGTGATGGTTTCATGGGCATATACTTATACTAAAATGTGTCATATTGTACACCTAAACAGGTACCATTTATTGCATTTCAATTTGAACTTTAAAAAACTGTTTATAAAAATAATGCTTTTTTGTTTCAATCCTTGAATTTGCTATTTTTCTGTCTCCTGAACAGATTCTTGGACTCTTCAGAGTAAAAACAGAATATAAGTACAATAACTTGATCTATACCAAAGCGTGGCTTAGTTTATTTAAGGGGTGAAAACCTACTATTTGCCTTTGACTTCAGCTTGACATTTGGAACTAATAAGCTGAATGCCTGTTTAAGTGCTTTTTAAATTTAACTTAGCTGAACCTCCTCCGCATGATCAGTGATTGTGAGATGTTATAGGTGCCGTCAAATTAAATCTCAGGAACAAGCACAAGGCATGTCGTGCAGATTTATCATTCGTATCTGACTACACGCTTTCAAATTCAGGTACTTGTTCTAAAAGTAACTGGGGACCTGCTTCATATATTGGAATTTTATCAGTCAAATGAAGTATACATAAATGTTATTGTAGAGGTAAAGTCCATAATAAGTAATGATGATTATGAAAGCTGTTAATTTTTATACAAGTTAATTATTGGGAACTTTCAAGTAGTCAAGTAAATAGCAAAATGCAGTGGCAGTTAACTTGTATATAATGAAGGGAAATATAGATAGAAATTCAATTTTTGTTATCATGCAGTCCAATTTAATTACTCCTTTGCTACATTGCTATATCCAAGATTTACTCGTTATCTTTTTCCCAGTGCTTGGGTGAAACAGGAAATTCAAGAAGAAAGTAAGATAAAAATGAACGATCTAAGTGAAGGCAGTAATCTTAAATTTGCTGCTGAAATACTTAAAAAGACTTTTCTTCAAACAGGGCAGAAAGCTTCAGTGTGTGGTATTGCTACAGAGAAATTGTGTCATTATCATTAACCCAATCTTCAGCCTCAACAAGAATTAGAACAGAAATAAGTCTACAAGGGTCACTATTCTTGCAGAGAGAAAGGGAAATGTAACATCTCGGTGAGAATATTACCAAGAACTCTGCTCTGTTCTTGAGGATGCCTGACCCTTGTAAAGCTCCTTATCCCTGCTTTTCATTTGCTGTTTTTTCTCTGCGGAATCTCAGTCCCTTTGCCGAACGGGGAACCCTTCTTAATTATTGTTCAGTAGAGCAACCAAATGCCTTGACTCTCTTGCTAAATCTCTTGTCCCCTTTCTCAGTGAGTAGTAGCTGTATACAGTGATTGCCTACATGGGCGCAGTGACAGACTTCCCAGCATTGTTATGATGGTTAATTAAATGAGTAAATATATGCAAAGCAACTAGAAGATGGGCGATAAATAAAAGTATTTGCTATTACAGTCATGCATAGGTACTTAATATGTTTTAGATCTATCTGATTTGCATATTTCTACCCAAAAGTCAGCACAGAAGGGAGCCAGGGGGGGTTTAAATATTATATTATTGGCAGGTATTATTTTATTTTAAAATTAAGATAAAATATATGAACGTACCTTGCACATAATACGTGCCTTAACCTTTTTTCATGCTGTGGAAAATAGGATTTAGAATAAGGGAATCCGAATGTGAATTCTTGAATTTTGAGAATATATACACAAAAAATTCATCTCTCAACCTCTTAGACTTCCTATGAAAACGGGTATAGTAGTACCAAATTTGTAGACTTGGTGCCAGGATTAAGTGAAATAACATGTACAAAGAATACATAATATTTTTTGTAAAAAAGCTATTTCCTTTCTTTTCTCCTCTTTCTTTTACCTTTGTAGGCCTCATTTTATTTATCTGTAAAATCAGGAAGTCAGATTAGATTATCTCTAAGTCCTAAAGTTTATTTCTTTTTTTCCCTTAACATCCTCATTGGAGTATAATTGCTTTACAATGTTGTGTTAATTGCTGTTGTATAACGAAGTGAATCAGCTATACGTATACATATATCCCCGTATCCTCTCCCTCTTGCGTCTCCCTCCCACCCTCCCTATCCCACCCCTCTAGGTGGTCACAAAGCACCAAGGTGAGCTCCCTGTGCCATGGGGCTGCTTCCCACTAGCTATCTATTTTACATTTGGTAGTGTATATATGTCCATGCCACTCTCTCACTTCGTCCCAGCTTAGCCTTCCCCCTCTCCATGTCCTCAAGTCCATTCTCTACGTCTGCGTCTTTATTGCTGCCCTGCCCTGAGGTTCTTCAGAACAAATTTATTTTTTTTTAGATTCCATATAAATGTGTTAGAATAAGGTGTTTGTTTTTCTCTTTCTGGCTTACTTCACTCTGTATGACAGTCTCTAGGTCCATCCACCTCACTACAAGGAATTCAGTTTCATTTCTTTTTTATGACTGAGTAGTATTCCATTGTGTATATTGCCACATCTTCTTTATCCATTCATCTTTCAATGGACACTTAGGTTGCTTCCATGTCTTGGCTATTGTAAATAGAACTGCAATGAACATTGTGGTACGTGACTCTTTTTAAATGATGGTTTTCTCAGGGTATATGCCCAGTAGTGGGATTGCTGGGTCGTATGGTAGTTCTATTTTTAATTTTTTAAGGAACCTCCATACTATTCTCCATAGTGGCTGTATCAATTTACATTCCCACCAACAGTGCAAGAGGGTTCTCTTTTCTCCACACCCTCTCCAGCATTTATTATTTGTAGATTTTTTGATGATGGTGATTCTGACTGGTGTGAGGTGATACCTCATTGTAGTTTTGATTTGCATTTCTCTAATGATTAGTGATGTTGAGCATCCTTTCATGTGTTTGTTGGCAATCTGTATGTCTTCTTTGGAGAAATGTCTATTTAGGTCTCCTGCCCATTTTTGGGTTGAGTTGTTTGGTTTTTTTTGATAATGAGCTGCATGAGTTGCTTGTATGTTTTGGAGATTAATCCTTTATCAGTTGCTTCATTTGCAAATATTTTCTCCCATTCTGAGAGTTGTCTTTTTGTCTTGTTTATGGTTTCCTTTGCTGTGAAAAAGCTTTTAAGTTTCATTAGGTCCCATTTGTTTATTTTTGTTTTTATTTCCATTTCTCTAGGAGGTGGGTCAAAAAGGATCTTGCTGTGATTTATGTCATAGAGTGTTCTGCCTATGTTTTCCTCTAAGAGTTTTAGAGTGTCTGACCTTAACATTTAGGTCTTTAATCCATTTTGAGTTCATCATTGTTTCTATACAAATTGTGAAACTTTTTGTTCTAGTTCTGTGAGAAATGCCACTGGTAGTTTGATAGGGATTGCACTGAATCTGTACATTGCTTTGGATAGTACAGTCATTTTCACAATGTTGATTCTTCCAATCCAAGAACATGGTATATCTCTCCATCTGTTTGTATCATCTTTTTTTCATCAGTGTCTTATGGTTTTCTGCACACAGGTCTTTTGTCTCCTTACTCAGGTTTATTCCTAGGTATTTTATTCTTTTTGTTGCAGTAGTAAATGGGAGTGTTTCCTTAATTTGTCTTTCAGATTTTTCATCATTAGTGTATAGGAATGCAAGAGATTTCTGTGCATTAATTTTGTATCCTGCTCCTTTACCAAATTTATTGATTAGCTCTAGTATTTTTCTGGTAGCATCTTTAGGCTTCTCTATGTATAGTATCATGTCATCTGCAAATGGTGACAGTTTTACTTCTTTTCCGATTTGGATTCCCTTTATTTCTTTTTCTTCTCTCATTGCTGTGGCTAAAACTTCCAAAACTACATTGAATAATAGTGGTGAGAGTGGGCAACATGATTAGTGGAAATGGTTTCAGTTTTTCACCATTGAGAACGATGTTGGCTGTGGGTTTGTCATATATGACCTTTATTGTGTTGAGGTAAGTTCCCTCTATGCCTGGTTTCTGGAGAGCTTTTATCATAAATGGGTGTTGAATTTTGTCGAAAGCTTTTCTGCACCTATTGAGATGATCATATGGTGTTTCTCCTTCAATTTGTTAATATGGTTTATCACATTGATTGATTTGCATATATTGAAGAATCCTTGCATTCCTGGAATAAGGCCCACTTGATCATGGTGTATGATCCTTTTAATGTGCTGTTGGATTCTGTTTGCTAGTATTTTGTTGAGGATTTTTGCATCTATGTTTATTACTGATATTGGCCTGTAGTTTCCTTTTTTTGCGACATCTTTTTCTGGTTTTGGTATCAGGGTGGTGATGGCCTTGTAGAATGAGTTTGGGAGTGTTCCTCCCTCTGGTATATTTTGGAAGAGTTTGAGAAGGATAGGTGTTAGCTCTTCTCTAAATGTTTGATAGAATTTGCCTGTGAAGCCATCTGGTTCTGGGCTTTTCTTTGTTGGAAGATTTTTAATCACAGTTTCAATTTCCGTGCTTGGGATTGGTCTGTTTATGTTTTCTATTTCTTCCTTGTTCAGTCTCGGAAGGTTGTGCTTTTCTAAGAATTTTTCCGTTTCTTCCAGGTTGTCCATTTTATTGGCATAGAGTTGCTTGTAGTAATCTCTCATGATCCTTTGTATTTCTGCATTGTTAGTTGTTACTTCTCCTTTTTCATTTCTAATTCTGTTGATTTGAGTCTTCTCCCTTTTTTTCTTGATGAGTCTGGCTAATGGTTTATCAATTTTGTTTATCTTTTCAAAGAACAAGCTTTTAGTTTTATTGATCTTTGCTATCATTTCCTTCATTTCTTTTTCATTTATTTCTGTTCCAATCTTTATGATTTCTTTCCTTCTGATAACTTTGGAGGGTTTTTTTTTCTTGTTTCTCTGATTGCTTTAGGGGTAAGGTTAGGCTGTTTATTTGAGATGTTTCTTGTTTCTTGAGGTAGGATTGTATTGCTGCCAACATCCTTCTTAGAACTGCTTTTGCTGCAACCCCTAGGTTTTGGGTCATCATGTTTTCATTGCCATTTGTTTCTAGGTATTTTTTGATTTCCTCTTTGATCTCATCAGTGATCTCTTAGTTATTTAGTAGTGTGTTGTTTAGCCTCCATGTGTTTGTATTTTTTACAGATTTTTTTCCTGTAATTGATATCTAGTCTCATAGTGTTGTGGTTGGAAAAGATACTTGATACGATTTCAATTTTCTTAAAATTACCAAGGCTTGATTTGTGCCCCAAGATATGATCTATCCTGGAGAATGTTCCATGAGCCCTTGAGAAGAATGTGTATTCTGTTGTTTTTGGATGGCATGTTCTATAAATATCAATTAAGTCTGTCTTATTTAATGTATCATTTAAAGCTTGTGTTTCCTTATTTATTTTCATTTTGGGTGATCTGTCCATTGGTGAAAGTGGGGTGTTAAAGCCCCCTACTATTATTGTGTAACTGTCAATTTCCCCTTTTATGGCTGTTAGCATTTGCCTTATGTATTGAGGTGCTCCTATGTTGGGTGCATAAATATTTACAATTGTTATATCTTCTTCTTGGATTGGCCATTTAATCATTATGTAGTGTCTGTCTTTGTCTCCTGTAATAGTCTTTATTTTAAAGTCTGTTTTGTCTGATATGAGAATTGCTACTCCAGCTTTCTTTTGATTTCCATTTGCATAGGAATATCTTTTTCCATCCCCTCAGTTTCAGTCTGTATGTGTCCCTAGGTCTGAAGTGGGTCTCTTGTAGACAGCATATATATTGGTCTTGTTTTTTGTATCCATTCAGAGAGTCTATTTCTTTTGGTTGGAGCATTTAATCCATTTATATTTAAGGTAGTCATTGATATGTACGTTCCTATTACCAGTTCCTTAATTGTTTAGCGTTTGTTGTTGTATGTCTTTTCCTTCTCTTGTGTTTCCTGCCTAGAGAAATTCCTTAAGCATTTATTGTGAAGCTGGTTTGGTGGTGCTGAATTCTCTTAGCTTTTGCTTATCTGTAAAGGTTTTAATTTCTCCATTGAATCTGAAAGAGATCCTTGCTGGGTGGAGTAATCTTGGTTGTAGGTTTTTCCCTTTCATCACTTTAAATATGTCCTGCCACTCCCTTCTGGCTTGCAGAGTTTCTGCTGAAAGATCAGCTGTTAAGCTTAATGGAATTCCCTTGTATGTTATTTGTTGCTTTTCCCTTGCTGCTTTTAATATTTTTTCTTTGTATTTAACTTTTGATAGTTTGATTAATATTTGTCTTGGTGTGTTTCTCCTTGGATTTATCTTGTATCGGACTCTCTGTGCTTCCTGGACTTGATTGACTATTTCCTTACCCATATTAGGGAAGTTTTCAACTATAATCTCTTCAAATATTTTCTCAGTCCCTTTCTTTTTCTCTTCTTCTTCTGGGACCCCTATAATTTGAATATTGGTATGTTTAATGTTGTCCCAGAGGTCTCTGAGACTGTCCTCAATTCTTTTCATTCTTTTTTCTTTATTCTGCTCTACAGTAGTTATTTCCACTTTGTCTTCCAGGTCACTTATCCGGTCTTCTGCCTCAGTTATTCTGCTATTGATTCCTTCTAGAGAATTTTTAATTTCATTTATTGTGTTGTTCATCATTGTTTTTTTACTCTTTTGTTCTTCTAGGTCCTTGTTAAACGTTTCTGAACCAACCTTACCCACTTGGGGCAGACAGCAAAAACAATGGGAACTGCGAACCTGCAGCCTGTGAAAAGGGGACCCCAAACACAGTAAGTAAGCAAAATGAGAAGACAGAGAAACACACAGCAGATGAGGAGCAAGGTAAAAACCCACCAGACCAAACTAGAGAAGGGGAAATAGCCAGTCTACCTGAAAAAGAATTCAGAGTAATGATAGTAAAGATAACCCAAAATCTTGGAGATAGAATGGAGAAAATACAAGTCCTAAAGTTCTGTGATTCTGTACGAACACTCAGAATGACCTCTCCCTTCTCTGAACTTCCAGAGAAACACTTTAAATATACGTAACCTTGTATCATTTTGCACCTAAATATATGTGGCCTGGGGTCATTCTCTAGTAGTGTCATGTGAGTCTCTCATATCTTTCTCCAAAACTAGGCACTATATTGATTATTTCTCTTGTATAGTTTGCCGTGCCAAACAGTGCTGAGCATACTCTAGTCAAGACCTACTTATTGGCTTATTTAGTGTATAAACCTATAACCAATGAATCAACATGTACTGAAAGGTACAAATACTTTGAAGAGTTGCTAGTGCTATATAAGTGCAAGATTAATTCCACTCTATTCCAGGCATTCCTGAATACTTTTCTTGTGTCATTGAACGTAGTTAATGTATTCATTTAAAAGCATAGCAAGGGTGCCTCTTTTCAAGGTCTTAGTGATGGATTTAATGAAGAGTATATCAGAGGAGTCTACAGGGCTGACTCTCAAGCAGGAGATAATAGAATGCAGCTGAATGCATTAAAGCTTCCAAGACTTCACATTTTCTGCCTTAAATGACATTGTATCATTTTAGTCCAGCTCACTTAGAAATTTCTCATTTTGAAAGTGACTGAGGTTGGTATTTTTGAGAAATTGTTATCTCTTGTTTCCTAACCTCCGTTCTTCCTAAGCTCAAAACATGAAACTATAAGACATAAAGCATCAAGCTTTCTGATGCGTAGATATAGATATGTGGAATCTCTTTCAGTGATTGACACCTGTGGCGTAGGTGGGGCAGGAGACTCCAGACTTATTACCTTTAAGTCTGCTCAGATGCTTCCCTCTCTCTCACACTCTTTCAGTGCTTCAATCCCAATGTTGGATCTCTTACCTCATGCATGATATCTAAATGGGGTAATAAATCTTCCTGTAGAGCAACTAAAAATTGTCAAAATTTGAGACAATATGGATGGACTTAGAGGGTATTATGCTAAGTGAAATAAGTCAGACAGGGAAAAACAAATGCTGTGTGATCTCACATATATGTGGAATATAAAAAAATGAAGAAGCGAGCAAACAAAACAAAATGAAAACAGGCTCATAGACACAGAGAACAGATTGCTGGTTGCCAGAAGGGAGGGGATGGTAGGAAAGGGGGTGTAGGAGAGCAGAGTAGGGCACAATGCCCAGTTAAGAGACTGTGGTAATATTCTAGGAGAGAGATGAGGGTCTGTTGGAGAAAAGTGTCAAAGAGTTCAGAGAAAATTGTCTAGAATCCTGAGATATTTGGGTGGTAGAACAGACAAGACTAGATGATGGAGTCCAGGTGAAGTTTGAGGGATATAAAGGGATAGGAAATGGTGCCACATCTCTAGCCTGAGTCACAGAATACAGGATGATGTCTTTCACTGAGACAGTAGGAGGTTTGGAGGCAAGAAGATATGATTTCAAGTTTGGACATGATATCTTTGAGGCATCAAAATGGGATTTTCTAGTAAGCAGTCAGATATAGGTGCAAAGAAAAATCTGGGTGGAAGAGTGAGTAAATAGAGGGCAACTGATAGAATCCTGGAAGATACCAACATTAACAGTGATAAACACAGGATGAGGAGACTTTGAGGAGTATTCTGGAAAAGGACTCTGAGATTAAAGGGAGAAGAGGCTTAGGAGCACGTTGGAAAGGAGAACTTTAGGAACGTTATGGACTTCTCTTCCTAGCTCAAACAAGACATATCCAGAAACATGGCTGGTGAGACTGGGAGGGACAGAACGGGAGGAATGGAAGTTGGACCGTGGGGGCCAAGAAAAGACTGGCAACTTCTGTTTTCTCTGTACATTAGGAAGGGAAATTGCTAACTGGCAGGGTTAAAGTAGCCTTCTGGAGACCTGAAAATATGCTGAGAAGAGAAAGGGAGGAGCTGGGCAGAACCGAGCACCCATGTGACCTTAGAGTCCGTACTTTTATTGTGACAACAGTCTGAGCAAGTGGCTTATTTTTATTTATTTGTTTGTTTGTTTGTTTATATAATATAGTTCATTCCCCAGACCAGAAATATCAGTTAGATACTTTCTTCTTCAGGTAACAAAAAGCTAAATTACTGTGGCTTAAAGAAATAATAGTTTATTTTCCCTCATGTACTAGGAATTCTGTTTGTGGTGGCTGCAGGAGTAGGTTCAGCATCCCACTGGGGTCGGGAATGGTGTCTTGGTGATTTCCTTGGCCTTTGGCTCAGGGTTAAAAGATGGCTGCTGCAACTCCAGGCATCACATTCACATTTAAAGGAGGAAGAAGGAAGGGAAGTATAGGCACTTTTTTTTCATCAAAAAAGCAAAAGCTTTAGCAGAAACTACCTGTTATGTCTAACTGGCCAGAGTTATGCCGTATGACACTTATATAGGTTCAAGAGGACCCAGGAAAGTGAATATCTAACTTTTCTATGACAAAAACAGAAAAGGGAAATGAGAATAGCGAATGGGTGTTGAATGAGCCCGACCCAAAGTGACATCCACACCAGGTGTCAGTGTGGGGAAGGTGGAGAAGTGGATAGATTCAGGTTTGGGTTTTTCACGTAGACCCCATGAAAGACAAATAGAGTAAGAATATAAAGGAAGCAGTCAAGAGAGTGTTTGAAATTATAATTTATGGAACTTAAAAGACTAGAAGAGGATTTATCCATAGGTAAACAGTAAAGAAACTAGATGTTTTCAAAAAGCCAAGAACAGCAGTAGTGAGATCAACTAAGTGAGAGAGTTGGATGGGCTAGAAGTGTGGTCTGTAGAAGTAGTTTGAATTCATGATCTCAAATGCTGGAGCTGGATTATCAAGGTCAGTGATAAAGCAGTAGAATTTCATCTTCATATATAGAGCAAGTAGAAGCCATCGTAAGTTTTCAAATGGATGAATAGGGAGAGAAGAAAGTAATATGAAAAGTCGACTGGGGGCAGACTATTCTGATAGCTCGTGGAGAAGTATTTTGGAAGCAACAGAGAATAGAATCAACTATGGAAACGTAAGTTATAGCATTTGCTCATAGACTTTCATCGAAGGCCATCCAAGTATTATTATATATTGAACTAGTGTTCAGAATTATAAGAATAATTTCTGCTTTAAAATGTATATGCTTTTTTCCTATCGTGAAGTCAACCTTTAAGCCATGTCATTAAATGCCTGTCACATTGATCCCAGATGGAAATGATGGTTGATCCATTCCATAGGCACCTAGTCTTCAAGCCACGTCATCCATGAGCTTGGTACTCAATAACTGAGCTCTAAGGCGTATGCCAGTGAATTAGACTAAGCAGATGTGGAAGACCAGTGTTTTAGTTTGTCTTAAATTAAGCGGACCTCCTGATTAAGAATCACAACTTGTTTCTACAAGTGTAGTTTTGAAAGGGAGTTCTGTATAATGATGCCAGATCACTTTTCATAAATCTTCAAACATCCTCAACAACTGGTGTCTTATATGAAGTCAACAGTGCTTGTAATTATAGAAGAATTAGCAGAGACCTGCCCGAGGCAAAAAGTAAACTGAAATTGACTAGGAACTGCAATCCCCATGGGTAGATTCATTCAGTACATTAGAGAAAGATCCTAATTCCTTGAGATTTTGAAATCAGTCTTTACTGTTAGTTTTAACAGGGAAACAAATTCAATGCCCTTAATGAACAAGCCAAGTCTGTAGATTTAAGATAAATATCAAATTCCCATTTTTTTATGAATTTTTTTTTTAGGAAAAAAAAAAGTTTATCAGGGAAAAACAAAAGAAAACAGCAATCACCTTTAGCCCAGGATCCATTTTCAGTGACAGATGTTGCATTAGCTCACCCACCTTCTGTTTAGTGGTGTGTAAGCTAATTGTTTCTTTGGCATGCCTTTCCCCAGATTTTATAAAGTTAATGAATGTAAGGTGATGTAAAGGCAAACTGCTCAGCCCTGGAAGCTCAAGTTTTAAATAAGGTTGTTTGAAAGACTATTTTTATTAGTTAAAAGAGAAAGACCTTTTCACAGGGAGATCTAATTTCTTCTAATCTCTCTTGTTTGGTCTCTCCTCATGAGTTTTTCTAGAATTACTGTCAGTTCAGGCTCTGTTTGTCTTACACTCACTTCCCTAGTCTCTACTTTGATTTTTTCTTTCAAATAATTGGATCTTAAACTGTAATAAATCCATTTTAACGAAACTTGTTGTTTGTAAAGTTTTCAACAACAGTGTAAAAAAGAATTGGCAAAGCTTGTAGCTTGAGAAGTCGCACTTTTTAGATACTAAGCTAGGAAAAGGCGTAATAAATTAACTTCTGAGTATGAATTGGGCTTGTCCAGTAGATTGAATCATTATTGAAAAATCTGACCACCTCTCTCCCCTCAGGACTCTGCCTTGATTCCTGTTCAGCCTCTACACATTAAACCCAAGAATCTCATCTCCAGCTTTCTTTGCATCTTTGGTTTATGCTTATACGCTTAGCTTCTTCCTCTGTTCCCACCGAACCCCAACTAGGTAAACTTTACAGCAAAAGATTATTTCCTTCAACTCCTTTTTGCCTTGACAATTTTTCAATCATCCTTATACTTGCTGCACACTTTTCTTTTCCCCTAAATTTAGAGAAAATCAGAGAAATTTCCATCCTAAAAATAAAATCTGTCTTCTTCTCTAAAGCATTCCCTAATTAAGTGGAAGTAAGAAATATTTCAAAATATTAAAAGTCTTACAGTGTGTGCCTGTAGTTCCAAAACAACAGATTGAAAAGTGGGAGTTCCACCCATCCATTTGGAAATTTTTGCTAGCATTGTTTGATTTTGTTGTTACTAAGTTGATTGATTTGGAAAATTATTTTATGGTCTAGGCAAGCCTGTGTTTTCACGTTGCCAACCAACTGGTCAATCCATTAAAGAATCCCTCTGATGGATTTGTTCACGTCATGAAGACAAAATAAGATTGGCCTTTTCATTTTTAAGTCAAGATGTTGGATGTCATATTTATATCAAAGATATATGTAATGTTTGCTTTTGCTATAACAAAAGATATTTTAAGCAATGTAGCAATGTTCTAGCTTTCAGAAAATTTCTTTAGATGTTGTACAATTGTTTGCTTGTAGTGTTTCCATTTCTTATAACTATTTGTTTTCAGGGAAAACAAATAGCACATAATAGATGCTTACTATTTATTATGATACGCCTTTTCTTGCTGCTGTTATCTATTATAAACTTTAAACTGCTCGATTATATCTGTTAAAATTGCTTTCCAGATTCCTAAATAAATAATTCTGAGTTTTCTGCGTCATATAGAGAAATATTTCATCTTATGTATTAACAGTGATTCATCAAGAAGGTCTTCAGCAAATGCCGATTACATGAGTGGAAACTTTACCTGTGCCATATTTTACTAGTTCTACAACCCTTAGATTTTACAGATGTGAAAATTGAGGCTCAGCGAGGTCAAATGAATTATCCACGGTCATATAATTATTAACGGACAGGGAATGCGTGTAAGCCTGGTTTTCTCGTTGTAAGTTTAGAGTAATGTGGGAATAATAAAGCAGTGTTGTTTGACTTCAAAGCAGCAAGGGAACATTTTGTAATGTACCTATGAGGGGAAGGTTCATGAAGAAAGTGGTACTGTTTAAATTGATGGGCAGGATTTCAAGAGACAGGAATAGTGTGTATGAGTGTGTATGTGTGTGTGTTTTGGTGGGAGCACACCCAAACTAAAAGGAACAGCATAAGCAGAATCATGGTGATGGGAATATATGTGGCAACTTTGCAGAGACATAATCTACAGTTTGTATTAGATAATATTGGGGAATTGAGCTTTAAAGAAAAGTTGGTTTTAGATTCCAAAATGCCTTAATACAAGGCGAAAGAGTTTAGACTTTAATTAGGAGGTAATAAGGAGAAATCAAAGGTTTTATATCTGAGGGGAAAATATGATGAGAGTTGTGATTCAGGAGTACTAATAAGATCCATTTGGACCGTGAGACACTTGAGAAATCTAGGTTAGGTGGAAGATGATTGCAGTCATGTGAGCTTTAGATGATGGATGGCTGAACTGGGTTGATGAGAGTGACAGGGAGAAAGAAGGACCAGATGTGCCAGAGAGCCCGAATGAGGCTGCCTGTGGTAGACGAAGGACAGAGTGAAGGGTCACATGCATTTTGAACCTGTAAGACAAGAAGAATCATGGTCTCATTTCTAGAATTTGGGGAAATATAGGGGACAGAAGCCGATTTATGGAGGGAAGGTGAATTTGCTTTGAGATATAACTCTTTGGAGTTAGTAGGACTTAATACTAGAAAGAGCAAGTGGTTACAATGATGCAAGTGAGAAAGTTGGAGAGTTTGTATTTCTTTACAAACTGGTTTTGTAGTTGGCGAATTATTTCACCAGGTGACGCACACATTGACACCTTGTACATTTCCACCTCTGCCTCTTGGCAAACACCTGTGCCTTTGCTCCATGCATCTTCTCTCATTTCCTCTTTTTCAAGTCCTAACTAAACCACAAAGACTCCTCAGATGCTCACTCTATCATAAAGCTTCTCCTAGTCACCTCACAGTGTTACCTCCCTTTGTTAATCTCTTTTTCAAGAGTCTTTACTTTTTTTAAAGCAGTTTTAAGTTTATAACAAAATTGAGAGGAAGGTACAGAGATTTCCCACTTACTCCCTGCCCCCCACCCATGCATGGCCTCCTCCATTATCAACATCACTCACCAGAATGATACTTCTTTTGTTTTTCATCAAGGATAATCCTGCACTGCACTGATCATAATCACTCAGAGTCCATAGCTTACCTTAGGGTTCACTCTTGGTGGTGTACAATCTCTAGGTTTGGATAAATGTATAATCACGTACATCCATCATTATAATATCCTACAGATTTTTTTTCACTGCCCTAAAAATCCTCTGTGCCCTTTGTCCATCTTTTGTATGATTTAGTGTTTATGGAATTCCTTGGAAAATGAGATAAATGTATTGAATTCTAGAACTGGAAGGGATATGACATTTTATATTTTGCTAGTAAATTTTCTTTCTCATTTCCTGTAATAAGAAAAATACCTTCTTTATCTCCCCCAATAGCATCTATTCACTGCCAACTTCCAGCTGCTGATCACACTTCATATTTTCTTGGGAAAATGGAAGCTATCAGACAATTATTATCTAATCTTCCCAACACCAAATCCACTGATAAACCTGCATCTACCTTAAACTTTATGAAATTCGAGAAATAATTCTATCTTTTTCACAGTTACATCTTCTTCTTGTGACAATGTTTTCTCTTAGCTTTTGTGAAATCACCTCCTGCCTCACTGGCTACTCTTTCTTCGTCTCTTTGGCCACCTTCTTTTCCACTGCCATATTGATAAATATTGGATGGTCCCACAACTCATTCTTGGACCTCTTTCTCAAGATATACTTACTTCTTAGAAAATCTCATGAGTTCCATTGGCTTTAAATCAATGTATGTGGATTTATACCCAGTGATATATCCAGCCCTTAGTACTCCCTCGAGTCCAGGCTTAGGTATCAAACTGCACACCTGACACTTCCATTTCCACGTGTGATGATAGACATCTAAAATATCCAAAACAGGAGTTGTGATCCCACCAACTCCTGACAAACTCTTCTTCCTCCGTTATTACCCATCTCTATTTATGGTATCATCATCTACATACTTACTCTAGTCATGAATCTGGGAGTCAGCTGAGATTCCCTTTCTTCCTTCTACTTCTAAATCGAATCTACCAGAAACAAACTTACGAGCATTGCTCTGGCTGCTGTATGAAGAATAAGGGGCAAGGGTAAAGCAGCAGGCTGTTGAGAGGTTTTGCACGACCGCAATCCAGAGGAGAGGTTATGGTAGTTTGGACCAGGTTGCTACTGTGGTGGGGAACAGCTGGTCAGAGTTTGTATACATTTAATACATAGAGTCTATGGGTTCTTCCTGGAGAAGTGTAGTGAAACAGCAAGGCTTTTGGTCTTAATAACTGGAAATGCCTTTTTACTGAGATGGGGAAAGCCTTGGGAGCAACAGGGATTGAGAGAGAAAATAAGATATGGATTTCAGACAGAAGATTTCTTTTAGACATTTAAATGGAGAAGTCTAGTAGGTACTGATATGATTCTGGAATTCGGAAGAGAGGTGGGGACTGCAGATTATGAGGTGGCAAGTGTACAGGTGGCATTTGAAATTGAAACTGGGTGCAACTACTTAGGGCCTAAATATGGATGGATAAGAGAGGAGGTGAGGAATGACTCCTGGGGTACCCCACTATCTAGGGTTTGGAAAGATGAGGGGTAATGTACATAGACATTATTTCCTTATCTCTCTTGACTTACTTATTGATATAGCTTATTTTCTATTTCGTCGTGGGTATGGTGAATTTCTGGGTATTATCCTTGTTGGCCTCTGTTTTTTCAACTTCCTAATTAGTAATCAAAATGAATCATCCTTAAATTTATATAGGCATTTATTGCCTTCTATTTATTTATGATTAACATGATTTTAAAAAATTCCTTTCAAGCAACTGTTAAAGATAGAATTAAAACTAAACACACGATTGAATAAAATAAGTAACTTTGAGGGACAAATCCTAAATCTTCAATACTGGGGAAAAATAGTGTACATAAAATAGATTTCCATGCAGCCACTGATGATCAATTCCCAATTCATACACTCTACTTAGTAGGTAAAAGTTGTATAGTACTAGCAATGTATACTCATGAGAAAAATGCAACTCATGAGTTTTTTGACCTGAGATCTACTACCATTGGGAGGTCCTTTTCAATAAATCCATAAATTCATTGAAATTGTATGTAATATTTTGTGTTTAAGGGTATTTTTAGCAGAGAAGAGCTACATAGCTTCTTTACATTCTTAAAGAAAACCATAAACTCTAAAATGTTATAAACCACTTTAAACATACAGCTTTAAAATAAATTCTACATTTCTTCCAAGTATAGGCCACTGGAAACTTTAAAAAGGCAATGTTATATTCAGAAGACATTGGGGATAAGGGAACAAAAAGGATAAGAATTCAGTCTTTACTGAATTTCAACAATAGGTATATTCTGAAAGAAGCGTGGGGAGAGTTGTTGTTTGAGGGATAAAAGATTAGATTCCACATGAAGGTAAGCACAATGTCAATTCTGGTATTTTGTGTGTTACCATTTTGTTTTTCATTTTTCTTTTTGAAAAAGGGCTTAAGTTTTTCCTTAGTTGATTTTAGGACAACATCCCCAGTAAATATGATAGAAGGTGAGACGTTATTTTGCGATATAATAAACTATACAGAATGCTCCAGAGTCTGAAAGAGCTTGCTTGGCTCTTCTTAACCATGTCCACATCGTGGGTGGGGACAGCTTGGGCTAGAATGGAGAGTTGAAGCCTTGACTAAGAGATCAAAAAGTGGATAGGACAAAAACGTAATGCCTGGGAATCTGGACAATCGGTCCATCCTGTATTAAGACGAGGATCTGTTCTGTGATTTGCACTCAAGGGAGTTTTCTGCTGTGTAGCTATTTATTGCCAATGTTTTCAGAATTTCATTAAGAATTGCACATGTTAAGCACAGCTTCAAATAGTGGTTCTTTTGGGAAACAAGTTCTAACTTTATGCCATTTTGCTCTTTTGGGAGACAGTTATGTCTGACTTTACATTACTTTAAAGAAACATTCCCAGTTTCAGAAATCTCTGTTCTAGCACAGTGACTAGAGCACACAGCAGCACGAGGTAGACTGGCGCCTGAGTTTGCCGTTCATTAGGTTTCGTGGCAATGTCACAGCTGCTTCAGCAGATAGACTTGAAATTCTGTCTTTGGAGACCTCTGTGTTTCCATTCTTTTGTTAAATTAGGAGCTTTTAATAATCCGGGTTTTTTTTTTTTTCAAGCAATAAATTTGACTACACTTGTTGGAAGTTCTCTAAAATTTTAAAAAGTTGATTTAGGTAACTTTTATTAAAATTTAACATTGTATTTTATTTTCATTTCTTTATAATCTAAGGCTTTTAAAACTTAAAACTTCGTAAATAAATTTACCTGTGGAAATTCTATTCCTTGACTGTCGGGATTCATGGATATTCTGGCATGGAAATAAACACATACGTAGAATCCAAAGAACCTAAAACAAAATATTTAAAGAACAAAAGTCTTCAAAATATTTAAAGAACAAAATAAATTAAAATGGTGTCTCTTAACGCTGACTACTAATAACCAATGTTAGAACCACTAGTTAGACCTTTTAAGTGGATTTTGGAGTACACTCTATAATCTAATGCTAATTTGTTTTGTAATACGGACAGCAGTCTTACAAAATGGAAATATATGAAAAATTAATCCACCCACCTGGCTAGTGTCTTGAAGTCACTTATAATGATGAGCTCTCAGAGGTGTTTTTCTGAATGTTCTCTAATGGACTTCCATTCAGAAGTAAATGATTTGGCAGGTGGAATATTTTCATTCTTGATTTAACGTACCATATTTCAGAGTTGTCTTCACTATGATTTCTTTTGCCATTTTTAGTAGACAGTGGCAGCTGTAGAATTAATTAATGTGCACTCACTTTTGAGCCAAATAACATTAAAAATGGAAATGATAACACCTATATTCACTTATTTAGCCAAATGGAACCCTTAGAACAATGCCAAACATGGAAATTAAGCAGAAAAAAGTAAAGGTTCTCTAAGCAGATGAAATATTCATTATAAAGCCATTATATTATATCTTTCTGCTTTTCTGTGAGAATCTTTTGGACAAATGGTCTGGATAATAGCACATGTTTAGCAGTTGCCAAATGGATGATACTTTATACCTGATGCTAAGCGACACCTTTAGTTGACTTTCTGGTCCACAGAAAATGAACACCAAAGGTGTTTAAGGAGATTAGGGAAGAAGGACCTCCTAGGGAAACATGTCTGTAATGGGTCTGGGGAAGGGAGAAAAATTCATAGTCTGAGAACAAGGGGAAAAATTAGAAAAAAAAATATTAAAAAAAAGAAATAGATATGAGAACCACAAAACCAAAACAGTTTTGGACTGCGTAATATAGCTTAAAAACATCCTACTGGCACTGAAAATAGCACAGAGTAAAAATATATGCCACAATGATATTCTTGGTTCATATTAAATTTAATTAATTAATTTAATTTATTTAATTAAAATTTAATCATGTTCAGTGTTTCTATTTAACCCAAAGACAACTGATCAATGCAAATGATTCATACACTGAGAATCAGCTTATCCTTAATGGAACTAACCAACTTGGTAGACAGACAGGCTAGATTTTACTCTGAAGGCAGCCATATTCCATGCCAGTGCTGTTCAGTATAAACACAATGTGAGTCCATATGTAATTTAAAATTTTCTGGTAGTAAAATTCAATTTAATTTAACATTAAACTAAATACAGTGAAATAAGTAAAATTACTTTCAATAATATATTTATTTAGGGTATATATCCAGAATATTATCATTTCAATATATAATCAACATTAAATATCATCAGTGAAATATTTTACAAATTTTTGGTATTCAGTCTTTGAATCCAGTGTATGTTTTACACTTACAGCAAAAATGTCTCAATTCGGATGCTAAATATTCACCTGAAATACTTGATCTCTATTTAGACTTATAAAACTCGCAGTTGAAAGGGAAACTCACGTACGGAAATTGTTCCAAACACACTTAAAAGTCTTCTAAAAATTGAATCGAGTATCGTTTTTAAGTTAAATTTAGGTTACTTTGAAATTAAATCAAATTTAAAATTCACTTGTTTAGTTGTCTTAGCCACATTTTATGTGCTCACTAGCCACATGCAGTTAGTGGTGACAGTGTTGGACGGTGCTGCCCTATATGGATGTCTTTAGATGAGATTCTAAAGCCCAAGTGAAAATGAATATCAAAACCAAGGATTCAAGGTTTGGAAGAATTAGATGTATTTATAAAGGACCTGTCATATACTCGTGACTCAATGGATGAAGGATAAATATTTCCATACAAAATCATTTACATTTTTTTATTTTAAAGAAATAAGTTGTAGTTTTATATAAATTTCATTTATGTAGGACATATTGCCCTTATGACCTGATGAAGATGTTAATATAGGTGATAAATGTCAGGTGATAGTGAAGCAAGGTATATTGATGTATACAAGAAAATTGTAGAGAAGGTGAATTATTTGAAGTAATTATTCAGAAGGTCTACAGCTGCTTCATTTCCTTTTTTGGAAACTTTAATTTCAAGGGGACAGTAAAAGATGATCTCTTAAATATAAAATTGTTTATATTTATATTGTTTTATTTAGAAGTAAGAAACTATCTGATTAATGCTTAACTGTGTCAAAAGGGAAAATAGTTCATTCTGCCTTTAAATTAGGAAAATGTATAATCAAATTCTTAATGTATGATATCCTGTATGGTGAGTTTTAAAAATACATTTCTGGGCATGTTTGTGATAAACTAATTGTTTTCAGTTCTCTCACACATATGTGGTGTTTAACTGTCGAATGGTGGAGATTTTTCAAAAAGCTGTTTTGAATTATATGTGTAGAAGCTGCCTGTAATTCAATTGTGAACTTGCCTCTTGTAACTTTACCTAGTTATTTCATGTCTTAGCTTTAGCATAAAATTATGCAAGACAGAAACTAACATGAATGTTTCCCCAAGAAAAATGGTTTTCTAAAAGTGTTTCTCTTTGTTTCCTAGTTCATAAATCCTGGAATGTTTCTGTAAATAATGGCCTAAAACATTACATAATATTTACAGTATTTAAAAGTTAAAAAGATGATAAAAAGATTGTTTTTATTTACAGCAACAGTAAATTTTATCATCTTACATATATATAGATTTGTAGATAAATCCATTGTATGATTTCCGAAATACATGTTTCATATGTATTGTTGTATTTGATCCATATTTCATTTTTTGGGGTCCGCAAGGCCTTCACTGTTACGCTTTTCTAGACAAGGAAAATCAGGTGGGGAGGCTAAGTGACTTACCCACGGTGGCTTGTTAGCAATAGAACTAGAGCCAAAACCCCAGCTTACAAGCCAGGATCTTCTCCACAATTCCTTAGAGCTAAGTCACAAAGTATTTTTAGTATTCCCACTCACTCCATGTCATTGAGAGCCAACAAATAATGATTTACATAAGGCGATAAAGCAATGTATTCTATAGAGAGAAAACTGGGCTTGGATAGTTTTGGAGAAAGAAACAGAATCTCTGAAATTGACCTCATTATTTGAGCTTCTTCCCAGGACACTTTTCTATATGTGTTATATTTCCTAACTCTGCTTGTA
Source organism: Delphinus delphis (assembly GCF_949987515.2). Classification (NCBI taxonomy): domain Eukaryota; kingdom Metazoa; phylum Chordata; class Mammalia; order Artiodactyla; family Delphinidae; genus Delphinus; species Delphinus delphis. The sequence goes on from NC_082703.1 coordinate 30,433,518, forward strand.
TAGACTTAATGAGTTTATCTTTTCTGTGTTATTTTTCTTCTGAACTTTGCTGGGCAACAGGGTAGCAGTGGAGCTGCAAGTATAGCCTTTAGAATCTGGCAGGGATCACTGCCCTCAGGCATCAGTAACAGGGCCTCTGCTCAGGGCCCCAGGCTTTTGTGATCCAAATGAAATTAAAGTTTGAGAAGCACTGCTCTAGAAAGCCCCACCCTGGTCCTCTTAGATGCTCCCTGTAGGCTGAGATGCTCCCTGTGATCAAGGTGGCTATGGCTTCAAGGAAGGAGCCAAACCCTCTCTTTTTCAGACTGCACTCCAGGTACCTGGACCCCAGATTCTCTGAGCTAACAGCTCTTAATTTCTTTCCGGGACCTGGTTTGGTTTCTTTTCCAAATCGGCCCTTCCTGCATGGGTCACACCACCGCTGTGAGCTCTTCAAGCCCTGAGCCGGCCAAGGCTGATTGTTTGCGGTGTGTGTAGACAGCCTGGTGGATGTGACAGCTGGGACACCAGGAGTGAATGCGTGTGGCTGCTTGTGCCACAGGACAGAGGCCATGCTGAGAAGAGGTGGGCTTTGTTCCTGAGGACACCAAGGAATCTAGACATCCAGATTTGAACCTGATCTTCTAGGTTTTTATGAAGCAGTTTTTGTTAGGGTATCTGAGTTATTTCATTTAAAATTGATTAACAATTTGTTAAAATATTTAGATGTATGGTATATGAGCCTTCATTTGTACTTTTGACCTGAATCTTTAAAAACGTTAGAGGTAGACCCTGCAAGCAGAAGTTGACTCCTACTTCAACTATTTAAGTAACTGTATAAATTTAAGCAAACATTCTCTACAATGTTCTGCTTCTTTGTCTAGAAAGGAGGAGTGATGATAGGACCTGTTTGGTGCACCAAATACTGTGGTAGATGTAGAGTGTTTGGCCCAATGCTTAGAACATTTATGAAGTGTCTTCCTCCCCACACATGAGCTATTATCAGTTCTCCTTCTCATGGGTCTAATGCTGATAGTTTAGCCATGTGATCGAAGTTATAGATAGAAAGATGGTGGAGCAGACCCTGTTTGGTTTAGGATGGATCATTTCTGGGCTGCCAATGAGATGTTAACCGACAGTCTTAACCTCCAGTTAACTGAACGAATCTTCATCCATGACTGAGTAACAGGACCAGAGTGGGTGATGCAGCAACATCCTTGAGTTTCCCTCCTATTTCTGGGAGAAAGAAAAGCATCTAAGGCAGTTGTGAAAGGCATGGGAGGTTCTTTCTTAAGCACTGGTTCTGAAGTGCTGTTACTTCCATCAGAGGTCTCATACTTCCTTCTCCTTCCAAGTAGGGAGTGGGGGAGATCCTGCAGGCCAAGTAAGATCCAAGAATCACAGGGAGAGAAAAGATGTTCCCAGTGAGACAGACAGGAGTTGAGTGGAATATCCAAAAGGAGAGGAATAACTAGACTTAATGAAAGCAAGAGATGAAGTCGGAAATGAAGCATCTCTCAGGCTAACCTGAAGAGAGAAGGGAAGTACCGGTACCAAGCGAATCTCTGGGGAGGTTGCTTCTCTGAGACAGTGTGGGGTGTGTGTGTGTGTGTGTGTGTGTGTGTGTGTGTGTGTGTGTGTGTTGCACATGCCTTTATTTTCTGGGTGTGTTTGGGTGTGTCTGCAGAAGCTGCAAAGTGTAGGTTTAGAATCTTGGTGTGGATAATAATTAACATTCGTGAGCCCAGGGGGAACTTTACCAAATGCAATTCTGACACAAAAGCTTTGCAAGGGAAGGCTTTATTTATTTTGCATTTTATAAAGAAATGTTAAATTCTAGTGAAAAAAGTCTGTTTCTAGATATTTCTATATAGCTTTCACCAAAAATATTTTAATAAACCTTTCTGTCATCTCGGAATTTTTCTCACGCTGAATTGAACTCTCATTTCAAGGAATATTTCTAGTTTGAAACAAGATCATCCCTGTGTGACTACAGCATTAATCAGTGTCATACATTAAGGTGTAAAATAACATTTTAAGCATGATCTTTGGATTACAGATTTGTGTAACAACCCAGTTGGGTTTGAGGAAAACTTGCTCAGTGTTACATCTGGAATTTAAACTTGGGATTTTCGTTTAATTGGGCATTAATTCAAGATGCTTATTTAGATTTTTTCCCACATCTCTTATACCATAACTATGAAATTTGGTTCAGGACATTGGCTTTCTTTCTCAACTATACAAAGCATATCATCAGATAATCAATGAGATTCTCATACATGAGAGAAAAATCAGTGTTAATATACCAACTTTTCCCTATAAATTTGAGAGACGTCCTTATGGTCTGAACCCATGGAGAGCCGCTCTGAAAATCCTGCCTAGTTATTTTGTTGTAGAACCAAAACACTGGAGAGATGGTCTCAATAATGTTCAGTGAACACTGAATTAATGGATACTGGAGCCATGCTACTCTGAAATTGTTATAATATTAGGCAATCAACAGCCTGTTTTTTTAAACCACTTTCAATGGGGCTTTATATAGCTTGAAACAATGTGCTTCATAAAACTAACTCTTACAGAGGAAGGAGGTAGTATGAGTCTCACCTCATTTCTAAAGGTTTATTTTGCTTATACATAATATATTTTATTAATTTCAATAGATATTACTAAAACCAAAAAAATTACTAAAACCATTTACTAATATATGTTACCAGTGATACTATTTTCTAATAATATTATATTTAATTCTTATTATTATCTTATTATTATCAAATTACTTATTCTGTCAGACTCTTTACCTGTGTAGTTTTACCACTGGGCACTCACAAAGTAGGTACCAAAATAGCCAATAAACCCATGAAAAAGTACTGATTAGTGATCAAGGAAGTGCAAATTAAAATACAATAAGATACTACTATACTCCCTCAAGAATGATAACAATTCAAAAAGATGGTCAGTACCAAGTAGGAGAATTCTCCCTCACTGCTGGCTGGTGTGTACATTGCCACAAATATTTCAGAAAGTTGTTTGTAATTGTCTGTGAAGACTGTGTGACCATGCATACTTTGTGACTTGACAATTCACTCCCCGTTAAATAACCAGCAGAAGTGGGTGCACAGGCACCAAAGACATGCACAAGCAGGTTCATAGCAACATTATTTACAAACAGTGCCAAATATCAAGGATAAATGGATGCATAAAATGTGGTGTATGCTTGATTAAATTTTAGAAACATAATATTAGATGAAAGAAACCATACACACAAAAATGCGTACTTAATGTAAATATCTCTGAAACAAGAGAAAAGGTTTTTAACTTCAAGCAGCTCTAAACTATGTATGTGCTTATATAGTCACTTAGATTTGGACTTGCATCTGATGGACAGACGATAGCTGTTTTTTAACCTCTTCTGAAAGTTTGGTGATCCGAATGGTCAGGTGTGGATATTAAAGATACTACATTGACCTAAGAAGGAACTAGCTTTGTGCAGTTATAGATGCTTGTAATTATACACACAAACACATATTTGGGGGACATCTTGGGGCATGATTTCAGTAATTTTTCCCCTTGTGTTAAGTACATTACTCTGGTTTGCAGTACAACATCATTCTATGGAATGTTGAGTGGAAGTAGATGCTCCCTACTTTTCATGTGGAAGTGGACCAATGTCTATAAAGAGTGACAAACAAAGTTAATAATGATTTTTTAAAAATCTATGTATAAACATTTTCTGGATCTATTCATAAACATTTTCAACAGAAGAAGCTAGAGAGTTAGAAGCCATGATAGTAGTTACCTTTGGGAAATAGGGAAGCGATGGGGATTGCTAAGAGTCGTATGGGCAGCTTCTAGCGTGCTCACATGGGTACCTGCTTGTCACTAATTCACTGAGCTGTGCATTTATGCCTTTTTGTGCTTTTCTGAATGTGTTACTCAGTGTATTAGTTTCCCAGGGCAGTCATAACAAAATACCTCAAACCGGGGGGCTTAAAACGACAGCAACTTACTCTCTGACAGTCTGGAGAGTGGAAGTCAGAACTCTGGAGGGTGTCAACAGAGCTGTGCTCCTTCTGGGACTCTAGGTGGAATACTTCTGTGCCTCTTCCTAGCTTCTGGCGGTGGCTGTTGATACTTGATGCTCCTTGGTTTGCAGCTTCATCACCCCAGGCTCTGCCTCTGTTGTCACACGGTGGTTTTTCTTTGTGTTTCTGTCTTCGAGTTGTCTTCTCATCAGGGCACCCCCTCTGTTCCACTATGATATCATCTTAACTAATTACACCTGGAACTACCCTGTTTCCAAATAAGGTCACATTCTGAGGTGCCTGGGGTTAGGACATAAACATATCTTTTGGGGGGATACAGTTCAACCCATAACACTCATCACAAAAAGAAGGAAGAAAAAGCTCTAATCTCACCACCTAGCTGTTAATTTTGCTATGTTCACTTTCAGGTTTCTCTCTCTCTGTATCTATTCATAAATCATACTATACACAGTTTTGGATTCTTTTTTTCACTTAGCAATACATTCTAAAGATATCTCAAAATTATCACACATTTGGCATCATATTAATGCTATGTAATATTCCATTTTAGGGATTACATAATTTTTTAGCTAATTTCTTAGTCTTGTACACTGAGGTATTTTCTAATCGTTTTATTAATATAAACACTTCTGAGGAGAGCTTCCTAGTAGCTCAGTCATTGGATATATCCATAGTATTTTTTGAAGTAAATTCCTACATGGAGAAATTTTGCGTGGCACTAAGGCACAATTATATGTCTTTTGATGGCCATTAACAAATGGGAGTCTAATATACTAGAGTCAGTTTCCATTGCTGTTAGTGGATGTGAGAATGCTTGGTCCTCACACCTACCCACTCCAACACCCATTATTATTATCCTTTTTACTTTTACCAAATTTTTTAAAGAAAATGGCATCTCACTGTTTTAATTCACTTATTGGTTACTTTTCAAAACTTTCTTGCATGTACATTTGCAGCTTCTCCAGTTTACAATGGTTCATTCATCCTTCCTTTTTTAAAATCTAAGTACAGTTGGTGTAATATTATATATCATTCATTCTTTTTTGTATAATGTTTCTTGTGCTTAATTTGGAAAGTTTGGAAAGCCAAATTTTTGTTACTAAGTCTACCATTTGAAATAATTCCTAGGCTTTTTAATTTTAAGAGGAACTATAAAAATAAAATCAGAATTGACAAAAGATTGTCGGTTAAGACATAAAATACAAATCAGTTTTTTAAAAATGGTCTTTACCATTATTTTTTAAATAAAACTTTTTTAACACAAAAAATTGGAATGATGTAATTTCAAATTGAGTTTGTTATATTGAATAAATATAGCTTTAATAAAGCTTACTGTAATTGTTCTTGTTTTTCTTATACTTTGACAGACAATTGAAAATTTCATTGCAGGCTAGTAATGTTTCTCAGACTGGTAATAATTATGTTAGGGCAATTTTGCCACTGTCCAGCAGGCCACATTCTCATAAAGGTGGGACACTTTGAGAGGTCTCTCAGGGTAGAGTTTTGAAGGTGACTGGTTTCCTTTAGGTGTTATAAGTATGATCTAATGATACATTTGGAGTGGGATGTTGTCAGTCATGATTATGTAGGAGAATGTATATTTATTCTTAATATTATCATTATGGCCTCTGAATCACTAAGAAAAGTCTAAATGTCACCAGATCCTGAATTCAGATGTAAGAGAGCAAAGTCTCAGCTTGGAGAGAAGCCCTCTCTTGAGGCCACACTTGTGGACTCCCTTGGAAGGCATCCTTAAACACATTCACTTCCTAAGGCAGTAATCAAAGGCTGTGCAGATTCCATATGGCAGGTGTACCCGAAGCCGAAGAAGGAACTGCCAGCAGGGTTTATCTCCACTCTTGCTTTTCAGCTTCACTGTGTGAAGTTGTGTTACCACTTCGTGTGTCCTCTTGCTTTCTCTAGATTTTTCCAGCCTTTGCTACTTATTAAGAGAGTCTGTTTTCCAATGTGAATTGCCTGTTGCTCTCGGATAGCAAAGCCTCTCTACACAAAAGGAACAGTCTGGCTACCGCTTTTTAGCCTTAGCTTTTATTTGGCCTGTTGCCAATACAAATTCTCCTATTACCATCTTTCAAAATGATTCAAGCGTACTGTGGTTTATGCCAAAATCAACATGAAAACGAGGCAGAGCCTATTCTGTTTGGGTTGACAGAGCAATAATATATTGTTGTTTTTCTTCTGTCTGTACATAGCCTTGCATTTCGGCACTTTATCTCTCGCGGGTCCAGCCAAAGTATGCTTCTAACACAGACCTCCTTTTCCTATGGGTGTTTCTTTGGACGTTCCTTTGGTATTCGATGTGTCTTCTGAGAAGTCCCTGGAGATTCTTATTAAGCATTTATTCAGATGGAGAACAAATTTTCTCCAATCTTTATCCTTTCTTTAATTAAGATGAATTCATTCTGAGTCAAGTCCAGTGCTGGGCCAGTGGCCGGCACATGCAATGTGCACAATATAGATAATTGCTGATAAACTGGAAGCTATTCTACAGATTCACAGGAAATGAGCTAATTTTCTCAGAAAAGTCATATAAATTAGTTTTTACCTTATTCAAGAAGACTAGGGTGTCACCAAGAAAGTACGTGGTTCGAGATCTCACACTTAGGTCAATGTTCTCAATGCTAAGCCTGTAAGAGAGCATTTAAGAAAGGGTTGACTTTACATGAAATCATCTGATTTATGGCACTGGAGCACAAGTCTGTTAAAAAGTCAGTCATTGCACTTGGAATCATTTCTTCCATGTTGAGTAGCCCTTTCCTCAAACCCCCAAGAGAAGTTATAACCGTTGTTATTTGGATTTATGATGTTTAGCAAAAACTAGACTATTTTAAAACTCAAAGAATGTCACGATTTACTGGTTAAGAGTTTAATGATTTAGAGAGTGAACAATCCTCTGACCTGGAAGAGGGCAAGATGGCAATTTCACAAACAGCACCTTGAATAGATGCATCCAGCAGTTATTGTTATTTCCACTTCCTTTCCACTTGCTGTCAAGGGGAGTGATTCCCGGGACGTTCAGAACTTGCCTGTCCTAGGATGAGGACACAGCAGGAAAGGCTGACCCAGGTGACAGGTGGGGCAGTTACAGCTCCTTGTCAACCTTAATCCCACCACCCTGTTGAAGCCAACGTGCCCACCGCTTGCAGCTGGAGCACTGCGTTTTGGGACCTAATGTCAAGCTTGCCTACTTTGGACGCTAGTGGGTAGTTAGTAGTAAGATTGGTCTTCACATCAAACATAAATTTTATTTTGATGGTAGAAAAACTGTTCCCTATTCAAGCAAGAATGGGATTCAGACAATTCCTGCTTAGGTTTGAACATTGGGTCTGATACACAGTGCCCTGTGAGTTGGAGAAATCCTTTAGCTTCTCAGTCCTTTACCTTCTTCACCTACTAAATGAGGCAATGATAGTGGTCAGTTCATAGGATTGTTGGGCAAAACTAAGTACGAGAGTAAATGGAAGGCCACATCTGACTCATAGTTCCTCAATCAATGCTTTTACATTATTATGTGATGCCACATGTTTAGGCAGTTGTCTTATAGTAAGATAAAACTCAGGGAGGATTGAGTACAAGTGAGGTCGTACTCAGTTGTCATTTGTCAAAAATGTATTTTGGTAGTCTAGGTTTCAGACTCTGCTAAAAACTTGGATATAAAGAAAAATAAAAATAAGATATTCAGAGGATAATGAAGGAGACTGATATTAAACAAGTCCTTAGGTAAAAATCAGAAATGCTATAAAGGAAGGAAATACAGGTTTACTTTCATTCATTTCATCTTAAATTATTGAGACTTGTACCCCATTAATTTAGTTTTATAACCAAAAGGCATCAGGATCTACTCCAGGTTACTTATGGGAAAGTGTATTACCCTAACCGTAGACTCACTGATAATATAGAATCCCACAAAGATAATGGGCCCTAGCATTTACAGGTTTGGGGAATATTTAAGAAAAGACACTGTTAACATGAGCTTCCTGTCTCAACTCTTCTTAGTGGAGAATTGAGATGCTTCAATCTTGTAAGAGCCAGAGTGGAAGAAAGTGAAACAATTATGTTTCCTTTTTTATGATCTCATTGACTGTAATTCTCTTTTTTGAAGTGTATTGAATAATGACTTGTAGAAAATTTTAACCCCCATGTGCCTCAGGACGTAAGTATGCAATAGGGTATTATGCCTCATGCTTTCATATATGAGTAGTGTTCATGATGAGAGATGCCTGGTGAAAGCATATTATTTTGTTTAGTTCAGTTCCCTGGAGTAAGAAGATTTTGGATCCTGATTCTAAGGGGAAGGATAATTTCATACAGTATGCGAAAAATATTAGTTTTACTATTATTACCCCAAATTCTTGTTATATGTGGAAAGACCCCTTTTCTGATCAATGATGAATGGAATAGGACCCAGCCTGTCCATTGGCTTTTCCCTTTTTAAATGTAAAACAAACCAGCACATCTTTAATATTGGCTTTGACTGACAGACTCAGAAAATAGATCTAAACCGCAAAAGCAATCAGAGTTCAGTGGAAAAGAGCTGTCAGGCTGGGAAAAGCCTCCACTGTGTTACTGTCCGTTAAAATCCTGCTTGTGCCTGGTGATACTTCAGCTTCGTTAAGAAAACGTTAATTATCCTGCCTGAGTTCTTACATTTCCAAAGAATACGCTTAACTCCTTATTGGTTGAGTATAGTTTTTTTTATATGTGTTTAATTTTAAAAATTTATTTGAATTATAACATTTGTTTTATAAAGTAAATCAATGAGTTTATACAAGCAATTTAAAAATTATTTGGGTTTATACTAACAGCTCCTTCTGTATATTTACTCTATTAAGTTGAATTCCATTATTGTGAATTAGAGCGTAGTTTTAAGATAGGGAAATTGAAAGCACAGTGCAGGCCCTCAGCTAATTGTTATGTCAGAAACTTTTGTCACTGTCACTCTAAGCTCTCCTGCATTCAGTTCCTTTTGGGAATCTCTACCCATCGAGACAAGTTTGCAGAAAAGGATCCAGCATTTATGTCTTAGTGAGTGTTGTCAGCATTGCCATTTATCCTGGGCAAAGGAAGAAGCAAATTATGTTACATGTTTCTATGCCAACTCATGAAATATGTTTTCTTTCCTTTGGGACTTAAAGAAAATGTTTAAAGGAAGACTTCTGAACCATAACACTCAAAATAGAACAGGCTTGATTTTTCAACTTTAAGCCCAAACATAAATTCATCTTTTTTCTGCTCTTGCAGGCAATATACATGTAGTAAAAAGAACACTGGACTTGAAGCGCTCCCTCTTACTATTTATGTGATCCTGTGATAATTCCCCATCCTGACTTATTTCCCTCATATTGGAAGAGATTCTAATAATAATATGTGTCTGTGTGAATTATTTAACTACAGAATGATTGGTAGAGAAAAGCATATTAATAAGTTGTTTTGATTACAACTTACGCTGAATTAGTTTATGCATTCAAAGCATCATAATTGTCACTAAAAGTAAGAAGGGCAGAAGTTGTGTTTTTTACTTCTTTTGTGTTCCTTTAATTTTTAACACAAAACCAGACTTCCAAAAGGTTCTTACTGAATCTAGTAAAGTTCACTAAATGGTAACATCATCAAATTAGATCTTAGAATATTAGAGACAAGTCTAGAAAGATGTAATAAATGAATAATCCAAGGAAGAACTGTGCTTTATAGTCATTAATTTTACAATAATTTTGAAAATTGATATTGAGTAGCCTGACTTTCTTGCTCTTTTCCGTGACATGGTTTATCAAAAGCTTTCTAGCGAAATCATCTCTAAGATCAATGATCTCAATCTTGATTTATAAAACAATAGCCTGTTTGCTTTTAAGACAAATATGTTCTGAGTTTTAATCATTTTAATTGTGATATTTGATGGTAATTTGTGCTGGGACTTTTATAGTTTTAAATTCAGGCTATATTTCCAAGAATTGCATTCCTAAATTATTTCCTGGGAAAATCTGGTGGACTTGTTTGTCTATAATGTACCAAGTCCCAGATTAATGCTGAAAGATACACCATTTACTACCAATAGACCTTTTCCGGACGTATTTTGTCATAAAGCTTTAATTTTTCTATGTTAATTTCTATTAACTACACAAACAAGAATCTGAGCTTGAGGCTGGAAATGAGTATCATTGGATATGTCTAATTTTTAGCTACAAGGCACAGAATTAATTTAAGACTCAAATGCTTTGGGGAGAGGTATAAATTATTTATAACATATATGCCAACTAATGAAGATTAGGTTTGAAGCTGTCCAGAAGGCACTTTCCTGGTTGCACTTCCTGCTCCCCAAGCATCATGAACCTCTTGCTTTCTCAACTGATTTTTTTGGTTGTTTTTTTTGTTTTGTTTGTTTTTTTGCGGTACGCGGGCCTCTCACCGCTGCGGCCTCTCCTGTTGTGGAGCACAGGCTCCGGATGCGCAGGCTCAGTGGCCATGGCTCACGGGCCCAGCTGCGCCACGGCATGTGAGATCTTCCCGGACCGGGGCACGAACCCGTGTCCCCTGCACCGGCAGGCGGACCCCCAACCACTGTGCCACCAGGGAAGCCCTCTCAACTGATTTTATATGTGTTTGTGTGTGTTTGTATTATACATAATCAGTATATATTGCATGTTACACACACACAATTTTTGATTAATATATGAGCCAGCCCTACTCTACTTTTACTGTTACTGTAGCCTCTCTCAGTATTAGTTTGTTCATCTTCCTTGACCTCTAGACCCCTATATTTTGCGCTGTGTGATATTGGAGTTGGCGATGGCACAGAAGAGGAAGAGGGAGGGGATGGGAGGGAGAATGTCTTTCCATCACCCTAAGATCCCTGTTGCTCCTGAAGTCCTTCCCATCTTGACTTTAAATGCAGCCTGTATGCTACGCAGTCTGCCTGAGAGTATAAATATTCATCAGTCATCTACTTTGCATTCATCTATTTATCTGTCACCTCTTTAGAAAGGAGACTTGAGGAAGCTTATCAAAAATTATACAACAGAATTCAAATTAGACAGATTAGGAAATTTGGCTAAGGGAAAATTTGAGTAGGGGAATAAGATGAGGGTGATGGTATTTCAAGTTCAAAAAAGTGCCACCTATGATTTTGCTGCAGGTTCCCTAACAGCCACATAAAGAGAAAACCCCATTTACAAGATGAACAGTCTCTGTCATACACCAGGTAAGGGTGAAGAGGGAAAATAGGAAAAACAGAGTAGACTCTAGACAGAGGAATGGAAGGCTTCCTTGATGCTACTCTTTCCCCATCGTCCTCACACACACACACCAGGTGGTGCTCTGGTGACAAGAAGGTAAGGGGAGGGCATTCCTCTGCCCTGTGCACACAATCCCTCCATACCCTTCCCCCAGCCCATGCTCCTTTCCATAAATATTGCACTGAAACTCTAGTCCAGTCCAGTTCCTTATCTCACTCAGAGAGCCTATCACTACTTATCTTGCTGGGCATCCATTCTTTGCCTTAGTGGCATTATATCAGCTTCTGTCATCCCAATCACCTATTTCCTAACATGAGTCTCTCACTTCATGACCTCGTGTCTTCTCTTTCCTGTATCAAAACAAAAACCTATAAGAGCAAATCACTCAATCACGCTGCCAGCAATTTGGATGAGGGAAGGTCCCTATGCCCAGTGCCAGGATGGTAGTTGGGTGTGGGGAGACATGGATCTAGAATCACAAGTTGGAATTGTATAAATATATTTGTTCAACCTACTCAGGGAAAATGACACCAGCTCTACCTTGCCTGAAATCTAGATATGTCCAGAGGACTTTAGCAGCCTCCACCTAACCCAACACTGTAAGGTGCCATGTTTTGTCTTTGAACTCTGTGACATTTTTATACTCTGCGTGGGTGGGCGAGGGTATTTCAGATAGTACAAAGGGTCTGCTAAGAACATAGCTCTCCCCAGTGCCCAGAGTACCTGTCCCTCAGTACCAACAAGGGAAAAATAACAACTTACCCTCTGAGTTACTTCGGCATAAGTACATGTTACTTTTCACTTTCCTAAAAAATAGGGATGCTGAGGTCTCTGAAGACTTAATTAAATCAGCACCCAAACGAGAAAAGACTAGAGAAATAAATGATCATGTATCTTTTTCTCTCTCTGGCCCTACTGTCAGATTTCTTAACAACCAAATGAAAGAAAGATATGTAAAGATTATTCACATTATTTACTGTAAAAATTGTGCTGACATGAAATATCTAGATGGTTGTCATAGCAGTAAGTAAAATTTTCCTTGATTTATTTCAAAATTTACTTTGCTTCTTTCTGTTCATAGACACAGACTCAAATGATGTAGAGTAATACTTCCTTATGATTTACGGTGAAATAATTTTTTAAAAATAGAAATATTTAAAGATGAGACCTTTTAAACCATTAAAATAGTAATATTATAGTATTATAATATAACACTATATTATATTGTTATAATAATGCCAATAGAAATTAAGACAGGAGAAAATAATTTCATGCATTATCCTGGGTCATCAAGAAATCAACCTACCAGATGGCTTCGCAGGTGAATTCTATCAGACATTCAGAGAAGAGCTCACACGTATCCTTCCAAACTCTTCTAAAATATAGCAGAGGGAGAAACACTCCCAAACTAATTCTACGAGGCCACCATCACCCTGATACCAAAACCAGACAAAGATGTCACAAAAAAAAGAAAACTACAGGCCAATATCACTGATGAACATAGATGCAAAAATCCTCAACAAAGTACTAGCAAACAGAATCCAACAGCACATTAAAAGGATCATACACTATGATCAACTGGGGTTTATTCCAGGAATGCAAGGATTCTTCAATATACACAAATCAATCAATGTGATAAACCATATTAACAAATTGAAGGAGAAAAACCATATGATCATCTCAATAGATGCAGAGAAAGCTTTTGACAAAATTCAACACCCATTTATGATAAAAACCCTCCAGAAAGTAGGCATAGAGGGAACTTCCTTCAACATAATAAAGGCTATATATGACAAACTGACAGCCAGCATCATCCTCAATGGTGAAAAACTGAAACCATTTCCACTAAGATCAGGAACAAGACAAGGTTGCCCACTCTCACCACTATTATTTAACATAGTTTTGGAAGTTTTAGCCACAGCAATCAGAGAAGAAAAAGAAATAAAAGGAATCCAAATCGGCAAAGAAGAAGTAAAGCTGTCACTGTTTGCAGATGACATGATACCATACACAGAGAATCCTAAAGATGCTACCAGAAAAATACTAGAGCTAATCAATGAATTTGGTAAAGTAGCAGGATACAAAATTAATGCACAGAAATCTCTTGCATTCCTATACACTAATGATGAAAAATTTGAAAGTGAAATTAAGAAAACGCTCCCATTTACCATTGCAACAAAAAGAATAAAATATCTACGAATAAACTTACCTAAGGAGACAAAAGACCTGTATGCAGAAAACCATAAGACACTGATGAAAGAAATTAAAGATGATACAGATAGATGGACAGATGTACCATGTTCTTGGATTGGAAGAATCAACATTGTGAAAAAGGCTCTACTACCCAAAGCAATCTACAGATTCGATGCAATCCCTATCAAATTACCACTGGCATTTTTCACAGAACTAGAACAAAAAATTTCACAGTTTGTATGGAAACACAAAAGACCCCGAATAGCCAAAGCAATCTTGAGAAAGAAAAATGGAGCTGGAGGAATCAGGCTCCCGGACTTCAGACTATACTACAAAGCTACAGTAATCAAGACAGTATGGTACTGGCAGAAAAACAGAAATATAGATCAATGGAACAGAATAGAAAGCCCAGAGATAAACCCACGCACATATGGTCACCTTATCTTTGATAAAGGAGGCAAGAATATACAGTAGAGAAAAGACAGCTGCTTCCATAAGTGGTGCTGAGAAAACTGGACAGCTACATGTAAAAGAATGAATTAGAACACTCCCTAACACCATACACAAAAGTACACTCAAAATGGATTGAAGACCTAAATGTTAAGGTCAGACACTCTAAAACTCTTAGAGGAAAACATAGGCAGAACACTCTATGACATAAATCACAGCAAGATCCTTTTCAACCCACCTCCTAGAGAAATGGAAATAAAAAGAAAAACAAATGGGACCTAATGAAACTTAAAAGTTTTTGCACAGCAAAGGAAACCATAAACAAGACCAAAAGACAACCCTCAGAATGGGAGAAAATATTTGCAAGTGAAGCAACTGACAAAGGATTAATCTCCAAAACATACAAGCAACTCATGCAGCTCAATATCCAAAAAACAAGCAACCCAATCCAAAAATGGGCAGAAGACCTAAATAGACATTTCTCCAAAGAAGATATACAGATTGCCAAAAAACACATGAACGAATGCTCAACATCATTAATCGTTAGAGAAATGCAAATCAAAACTACAATGAGATATCATCTCACACTGGTCAGAATGGCCATCATCAAAAAATCGAACAACAATAAGTGCTGGAGAGGGTGTGGAGAAAAGGGAACCCTCTTGCACTGTTGGTGGGAATGTAAATTGATACAGCCACTATGGAGAACAGTATGGAGTTTCCTTAAAGAACTAAAAATAAAACTACCATACGATCCAGCAGTCCCACTACTGGGCATATTCCCTGAGAAAACTATAATTCAAAAAGAGTCATGTACCACAATGTTCATTGCAGCTCTATTTCCAATAGCCAGGACATGGAAGCAACCTAACTGTCCATCAACAGATGAATAGATAAAGAAGATGTGGCACATATATACAATGGAATATTACTCAGCCATAAAAAGGAATTAAACTGAGTTATTTGTATTGAGGTGGATGGACCTAGAGACTGTCATACAGAGTGAAGTAAGTCAGGAAGAGAAAAACAAATACCATATGCTAACATATATATGGAATATAAAAAAAAAAAGGAAAGAAAAAAATGTTCAGCAGAACGTAGGGGCAAGACGAGAATAAAGATGCAGACCTACTAGAGAATGGACTTGAGAATATGGGGAGGGGGAAGGGTAAACTGGGACAAAGTGAGAGAGTGGTATGGACATATGTACACTACCAAACGTAAAATAGATAGCTAGTGGGCAACAGCTGCATAGTACAGGGAGATCAGCTTGGTGCTTTGTGACCACCTAGAGGGGTGCGATAGGGAGGCTGGGAGGGAGGGAGATGCAAGAGGGAGGATATATGGGGACATATGAATATGTATAACTGATTCACTTTGTTATAAAGCAGAAACTAACACACCATTTCAAAGCAATTATACTCCAATAAAGATGTTAAAAAAAATAGAAATCAACCTATTCCTACAGTTTTTTCATTCAGTCTTTACTCACAGACTTCATATCTATGCAGAATTAAAATCAAGGCCTAAGCATTTTTTTAAGTAGCATAGTCATTTTCTTATTTCATAAATAAGTGATAACATTTTTTTAAAATTTTCATTA
Organism: Delphinus delphis; assembly: GCF_949987515.2. Lineage (NCBI taxonomy): Eukaryota > Metazoa > Chordata > Mammalia > Artiodactyla > Delphinidae > Delphinus > Delphinus delphis. The sequence continues at coordinate 30,449,036 of NC_082703.1, forward strand.
CATGGTTAATATATGAGGTTACTGTTTTATTCTTAAGAAAATATGTACAGCTTGATTTTATAGTAATGCTTGATAAACTAGAGATCCAGGATTATACAAAAATGCCATGTAATTTTAGTTTTAAAAGTCCTGACTACAGATTTTTAAAAATTTATTTTTCTGTTGCTTCTTTGTCAGGTGGTACTTTGTTATACAAATTTTGCTGAAGGCAGTATCTTTAGGATTCCATAGGCCCTGGGAAAGCCAGTTGTTATGATTTTATGTTCCCCTCTTTGAGTTTATTGATTCTGTAACATATTCATTAACTCTTCTTTTACTTGTTCAATTATGTTTCTAAGTGAAATCTACTTTAGTAAAATTTTTTTGTAAATTATAGGAAAAAATGTTTCCCAATGCATAATAAATGAAGTCTATATATTAAAAACAAAACCTTGACTAGGTTATGTTGGAAAAAAAATAAGCTGCTTTGGAACTATATATGGCCAATGTCCCTTGTGTACCATCCATCTAAGTTATAAGAACAGAAATAGGTAAGATTGTGAATTATCTGGAGTTGGAGGGATCAGGGTGATAAGAAAAGGGAGGAATGTGGATGGTGGTGGACTAATATTTGTGTGTGTGTGCGTATGTGTGTGTGTTTCGTTGTTTTTACTATGATAGGTCTGTAGATTGGCTTTTCAAATAATTTTTTGTATGAAAATTCCTCATTATTAGGTATGTTTATATACATGCAAGAGGAATAGCTGATAGAAGAAAAATAAAGAGCTGACAGATGAAACAGGGTATATATTACGGATCTCAGAGGCAAGATGACTCTATATGTCCCAGAAGTAATGGCTATCATTAAGTATGTAAGAAATCTTAGAAATAAAGCCAAAAGAATTATAGATGGAGGATTGATAGCTATTATTTTATTCCTCTTAAATTTCATGTTATGTATGAATATCAGTGACTATGTGGTTAGACATAATTCAGTGCAGTTACTTAGTTATCACAAGGTCAAAGCTTTGACCATCTTGAGTTCAAGGTTATTACTGCTGGCTTTAATGATAATGAAATTATTGTAATAATTCGAATAACTACCAATTATCTACTTTTTCCTCTGTCCAGGTACTATGCTTTACACCCATGTTTTCCTTTAATATGTTCATAATAAACTGAAGTAGACATTCTTATCTGTGCTTTATACATGAAGAATTAGTAGGTGGTGGGCCTGATGACACTAAAAGCATTGACCCTCTACATCAAAATAACAAGAACACACAACAGGAGAATTACTTGGTACCAGCTTTTTGTCAATGTCAGTGAAGTTCTGACAGGCTGCAAATGTGAAAGTGTAAGGAATAAACTTACATCCTTAGATTAAGGGATAATAATAGACAGAAAAAGAAGATTAAACTAGAATTCAGGAATTTTTTTTTTTTGGCCACACTGCATGGCTTGCGGGATCTTAGTTCCCCGACCAGGGATCGAACCCATGCCCCCTGCAGTGGAAGCGTGGAGTCCTAACCACTGGACCGCCAGGGAATTCCCTCGAATTTAGGAATTTCTAAACATCATTGTTCTGACATTTCAGTTTAAAACTGTTTTCTTATGACCTCTAAGTAGTTATTAATATTTTTGCTATATTAATAATTATAAATTTTATCTGAGTTTTAATCTCCTCCTTTTAAAATAAAGATTTCAGTGATGTCTACCAAGGACAATAAATATTATCTACCAAGATTTTATCTACTAAGGAACATAATAGTATATTTTCATGATAACTTACCTCAAAATATAATTCTTGAAGTTTAGTATAAATTTTTAAAGTTTAGCATAAAGATATTTTTAAGTTTTTGTCTGATAAGTTGCTGAGTGCCCTGTGGTCTCTAGTTTTAAAAGATCTCCCACAGTAGGGAGCACCAACAGGGACAAAATGTCATTTGGTCACACGTGCTTTCTGCTTGTTTATTATACTTTTATTTCTGCTTAATCTGGTTTCTCTTATTTTCCTGACCAGATCCCGATGATATCACATATTGTTAGTAATAAGTATTCATCAAATTAATACCTATGATTCTTTTTTTCAGCATAAATTTACAAAAAAACTTTTGGTCCAAATTAGAGAGCCTAACATTATTTGTCCAAGATAGGCTCTGGGGACATCTTCCTTTTTGTTGGCCCATTTCTCTGTTGTAGAGTCTGGAAAAGGGCTTTTTCAGAAAGTATGTTTCCTTCATATGCAATCCATAGATAAGGTGACTAACTAAGCCTCGTTAGTCACAACGTGTCCGGCAACATGGTCTACTATTTGTAGCTTTACCTTCATAGAAGTGGCCCAAACACTTTTTTTTTTAAGGGCTGGAGCTTTAATTTTTTTCAGAATATGTAGGTATAATTCATACTTGACTAAAGTATTCGGGTTTGTGTTATTAGAAATTATAGCAAATCATTCATTACATAGAAAAAAATATTTTTATATATGTAGCATAATGATGTTGTTTCTACCTGGTCCACTTGACATTCCTTGACCTTTATTACCATGATGCACCCATTTAAAGCACCTACATTCACGGGCATTTTAACTTCACCGTGCAACTCAGTGGTTAAGTGCACATATGGTATTGCTTGCCAAATTCATACATGACCCCAATAAAAATTGGGAGTAGGTATCATCTTAAATTTCATGGTATAGATCCAAGAGTAACATGAATATGAGGCTGAGTTGGGACAAAGTCCTACTTATGCAGATAATTCAGTTGAGTGATGAATTTGACCTATCACATGAGAATTTTGGAACACAGACAGAATCGAAAAATTCAGGACAGTTGCTAGAGTACGTTTGCAAAAAATAGACTTAAAAGTATGTGTTTTGAACTCATGGTTTCTTCAAGGTACTTATATTTGAGATAGAGATTGCTAATAAAAACTATTTATGCTTAATATACCACCTTGTGGAGTTTAGTTTTTGATTAAAATATAAGATTAGAAGGGAGCTGAAGAGATGGTTTGGTTCAGACCATCATCTCCAGGCAGGTCTCTTTCAACACATAGAAACTACTACTGAAAAAAAAAAAGAGAAGAAAGAAGTGTCTGCGGTGGAAGGTTTGCTGTGACACTGCTATGGCATTATAATGGATTTGGGGAATTTGAGATTCACTCTACTGATATGTGATATACCCACGTATGACCAGGCACAAATATTATTAATTGAGTTACAGTAAGTTCAGGAGAAAAATGTTAGCTGCTGGCAGGAGTATCATTTACGTGTATAGTATTTTACCCAAAACCATTCTAATACAATTAAAAAATAAATTATTGCAAATGAATAAGAAGCAGTACAATAAACAGAACCATATAACCTACTTGACTTTTGTTTAGCATAAATTTAAGCATTTTTTTTTCTTTTTTAAAAGACTTTTATTGGAGTATAGTTGATACACAATTTGTGTTAGTTTCAGGTGTGCAACAAAGTGAATCTGTTATACATATATTCACTCTTTTTTAGATTCTTTTCTCATATAGGCCATTACAAAGTATTGGATAGAGTTCCCTGTGCTATACAGTAGGTCCTTATTAGTTATCTATTGCATATATAGTAGCATGTATATGTCAATCCCAGTCTCCCAATTTATCCCTCCCCAGTTACCCCCTGGTAAACATAAGTTCGTTTTCTGCAACTGTAACTCTGTCTCTGTTTTGTAGATAAGTTCATTTGTACCCTTTTTCTAGATGCCACATATAAGCGATATCATGTGTTATTTGTCTTTCTCTGTCTAAGCATTTTTCTTTTGCTTATGATTCCTAATTGCTGTCTTCCTTTTCCTTCCCCTCTAATTCTCAATATATTTTGTTAGACTCACACCCTTTTTACATCTTTGATTAAGACAGTTTTACCATTGCTAATTGAGTCCTTTGATACGTTTAAAGAAATGCTAGACAAAACACAATCTCTCCAGGAAATTCCTAAACTCTAACCTTTCAGGGTCATAGAGAGCAGTTTGTTGTTTTGGAAAGTGACCTCAGTTCAACTCTTCTCCAAACAAACCTTGGGATGTTATCTGTGTATTGTCTCAGGAGACTGCACTGCTGATCCATAGAGGCCGACAGTGTTGTGCTTTATCACATTGTAACTTTCTGTGAATGACATTCATAGGGAAGGGAATATATGCATCATGTAGAAGTGACTCAGAGATTCTGTGGACTTTCTAAAAATGCTACGATGATCAATAGAAATCTGTAAGAAAACGTAAAAATGAAGTATCAAACTCCAGTTGATAAAGCTAACATTTTAAACTTTAAATTCCTAATTAAATCTAGATATTTACTATACTCACATTCATTAATTAATATGGCCTTCAGGTAGCTATTCTAGAAAGACAAAAGTTGCAGAAAAATCTTTCAGTGTTTTAAATTGAGAAGATGTGTTAGAATATCTTAAAATTGCAGAATGATTTCAGTGCCATTGAATATTTTTATAACAATAATTAATTTTAGAAGTTAACTTGCAAAGTAAATTTTTTTTAATTTCATACGGCTGTGAGATAGGCTATGTGAGAAAAATTTGATGTTTTATTTCGTTCCGTGTGAACTTCAGTGACATAGTCACTCATAAAATCAATGTGGTTTATTGGGGTTGAGGGAAAAGCTACAGTCAATTCTAGGAGTGTGTTAAGAAAACATTGTAGCTTCTATCTATCTGTGCTACAAAGGAACTTCACAAAGGTGCTTGCTGTTTTATGCACCATTTTTTCTCCCAAAGGCCCAAACACGAAGATCTCAATATGGCCCCAGCTGTGAAAGCACATCTGCCAGTTTAAGTTAGATTGACAGCTTCCGATAATCAAGGAGCAGGTTTCAAGCCTCCAGACTCCTTCCACACATAGTAGCCAAAAAAGTCCCATTCCAAATTCCGTTTATCCTCAACAATTAACGTTTGAATCAGTATCTAAAAGTTTAAGATCACTTTATCTAATATATTGTTGGTGCATAATTTCAACATACATTTATTTCTATTAAATTGTTTTCTCCTTTGTGCACTGTGATTTGCTTTCAATTTATCAGTTATAATTGGCATTTAGACAATTTTCCGCTAACTCATCAAGTTATAATATTATTTGGAATATGATGAAGTTTGATCATTGTTACCCATAGTAATTTTGTTTGCTGTCAAAGAAAACTTGAGTTATGTAATTTACATTTCCAGTTCAGCATGCTGCCATATGGCAAACACATAGATGTGCCAAAGACACGATGATGTAATGTGTATGTACAGTTTTGTAAACCACAGTATATATTTGCACCCCTTAAAGCAGCTTTGTAATGCAGAAATAAATTCTCTAAAATTAGACACCAGGAGACAGAACCATCGGACATTTTCCCAGAAGCAGTTGCCAGATGACCCCGCCCACTCAGGCCCTTACCACTACTCCTGTATTATTCATGAAGCATTAGTGACATCAAACTGTGCTACTCTAGGATCAGTCAGCAGCACACAATGACAAAGCTCTACTTTACTGGGCCTTATTAGATACCCACATCTACGAAAAGCAGTGTTGGTGGAAGAATCCTAAAGGCAGGCTGACTTGCATAACTCAGTCGTGTTTAGATTTAATACCACAAAGCAATGCAGTGTGACTAAAATGAACTATAGCTATTTTTAGCAGTAAATTCTATTGAAGACACTCTTTTTTTTAAATGTGGTAAGACATTTTCTTATTTTGCTAAATAAAGATTAAAGCACCTTTTGAATCTTCTGTTCTTTGAATTATCATCCTGTTTTTTTAGTTTCCTTTTATTTTTCTCTCTTTGAATGAATACAATGTACTTCATCTGTGTTTCCTACCTCTTGGTGTAGCACCACTCTCAAATGGTAATGACTTTTATTTATTTATTTATTTATTTTTTTGGCGGTACGCGGGGCCTCTCACTGCTGTGGCCTCTCCCGTTGCGGAGCACAGGCTCCGGACGCGCAGGCTCAGCGGCCATGACTCACGGGCCCAGCCGCTCCGTGGCATGTGGGATCCTCCCGGACCGGGGCACGAACCCACGTCCCCTGCATCGGCAGGCGGACTCTCAACCACTGCGCTACCAGGGAAGCCCAAGCTACTTATTTTTATTTTGCAAAAGTTGGACTTGCTTACTTTATTAGTGCTAACTGTGAAGTAAAGGCCTGAATGAAATTATTTTATTTATTTTTAACTTTCAGCATGGAAAATGCCAAACATATACAAAAAAAATACAGACTAGAGTAATGAAGACACATGTATTGTTCAAAACTATCCATCTGTAGCCAGTCTTGTTTTATCAATTCTACCAGTCATTTCCCCACAACCATATTATTTAAAGCAAATCCCAGATTATATCATCGCATCCATAAATATTTCCATATGCAGCCCTAAAATATAAGAATTATTTTCTCATGCTATCACAATGCAATTAATTTACCTAAAATGTATAATAATTACTTCTTATGACATTTCAGGTCGATGTTCAAATTTCCAATGACCTCATGAATATAGTAATTTTTCCACATTTGATTGGAGAATATTTCAAATACTGTCAATATTTCATAATGACTCAAATGTCTCTTAAGACTCTTTTAATCTATAAGTTCTCTTTCATCTCTCTCTCTCTCGACTTTTTTTTCCCTTTATCACGTGCAATTTATTGTTGGAAAAGCCAGGAGGTTATCCTGCAAAACTTTCTACAGTCTGAGCATTACTGATTTGATCCCTGTGCTGTAGTTTAACAGTCCTCTGATCTAGAGAGGTGATCATACTTAGATTTGTTTTTCTTTCATAAGACCAGCTTCATGAGTGGTAATGGGATTTTTCAAGAGGCCCATGATACTTATAAGTCTCTTATTTTGTGATGTTAGAAACATTTATGCTCAATACCAAGATCTTTCAGTATGTGTTAATGTTGCATGAGGCTATTTTCCTTCTATTACTGCTTCACTTATTAATTGGAATACTTCTAAAAATAGAAACTTCAGCATATCTGTTATTTGGTTATTGGTGGCACAGTATGTGTAGGAGAGGCTGGATAAATGTTTGATTATATCCCTTTATGTACTAGATATTCAAAAGAATGACTTAGTTCCCTGTCATCTGGAGGTGACTAGTTGGTTTTGTTTGTTCTGTGTTGCTTTAGATCACTTATAAACATTTGAATATGTGTTTAATTTTTGATCTGTTTATACTCAAATTTCCTATAATGGGCCAGAGGAGCCTCTTCAGGATGGTTGCTGAGGCCTTTTGGCATAAAGCCCTTTCAATCTTTTATAATTTTCTTGATAACTGTTCTGAAATATGTCCTAGTGTTTACTTAACCATCTCTTGACTAAGACCCGGAATCAGCCTTTTTTTTTTCAAGAATCCCTAGTTCCTTTTAGTAAAAACAGATCTTAGAACTTTGATATTACACCTGGGTGATAACCAGGGCTGCTTGATATCGAGTGGGTCATTGTTTCTAGACTTTTTCAGTTGCGGGAGCTAGGAAATATAATTTTAAGATAAACTACATGAGTAGTGTATATTGATACTTGCAATTCAAAACCAAGACCATGGGAGTTTTGTTTAACCCCTTCTGTTTTGCATGTTTTTCTTCTTTTTCCCAAACAGAGGATTCTAATTCTCAATAATACTTGATAGTTTATCCTTATCGTACCACATAATTACTCACCTTTTTTGCTCTGCAACGTATGTACAAAAATCTCATAGTAACAATACCAGCACCACTTGCAAAAATTGATTACTGAAAATAGTTTAAGGTTTGTTTTTTTAAAAAATATTTATTTATTTATTTGGCTGCACCGGGTCTTAGCTGCGGCTGCAGAATATAGTTCCCTGACCAGGGATCAAACCCCAGCCACCTGTATTGGGAGTGCAGGCTTTCTCTAGCTGCAGTGAACCAGGGCTACTCTTCGCTGTGGTGCCTGGGCTTCTCACTGTGGTGGCTTCTCTTGTTGCGGAGCACAGGCTCTAGGTGCGCGGGCTTCAGTAGGTGTGGCACACGGGCTCAGTAGTTGTGGTTCGCAGGCTCTAGAGCGCAAGCTCAGTAGTTGTGGCGCACGGGCTTAGTTGCTCCGTGGCATGTGGGATCTTCCCGGACCAGGGCTTGAACCCATGTCCCCTGCATTGGCAGGCAGATTCATAACCGCTGCGCCACCAGGGAAGTCCCCCCAGTTTTGGGGTTTTTTTTATCTTTACATTATATCCCTTTGGTAATGTCTAGGCAGACGGTTGTGTTTTAATATCATTTATTATCACTCTACCATCAACCAAATATGTATTTAGTTTTCTTTATTCCATTTTATTTTAAATTGTTTTAGAGATTGTTTTTGTTTAATTGTCATATGGTTTTGTAAAAAATTTTGTATTTTTACAAAGTTAAGTCTGTAAAACAAGATATGGTCAAAAAAGTCTAGCGTCTCACCCTGTCATATCTACCCTATTCCTTGCCTCTAGCTTTAGCTAAACATTTATAAAAGTTATCTAAGGACTTCCCTGGTGACACAGTGGTTACGAATCTGCCTGCCAATGCAGGGGACACGGGTTCAAGCCCTGGTCTGGGAAGATCCCACATGCTGCGGAGCAGCTAAGCCCATGCGCCACAACTACTGAGCCTGCACTCTAGAGCCCACGAGCCACAACTGCTGAGCCCGCTGCTGCAACTACTGAAGCCCACGTGCCTAGAGCCCGTGCTCAGCAGCAAGAGAAGCCTCCGCAATGAGAAGCCCGCACACTGCAAAAAAGAGTAGCCCCCGCTCGCCACAAGTAGAGAAAGCCTGTGCGCAGCAATGAAGACCCAACACAGCCAAAAAAAAAAAAAAAAGTTATCTATCCCTTCATTATTTGTTTGATTAAAAATACAGACACATATACAATCATGTTTTCTCCTTACTCATATAAATGGTAGCTTATTATTATATATCCATTTCTCTATTGTTTCCTTATTACAATAATCCCCACAGGGTTATTCCTTATGAGGCTACATAATCCATACTTTATTCACTCTCCTGCTGATGGACTGGTGGATTGTTGCCATCTCCTGCTATTAAAATTAGTCATTTAGTAACTAGTCATGAATATAAAATTCTTCATATTTTGCAAGGTACTGCTGTGGTAGTTTTTCAAAACAGAATCGTTGAGTCAAAAGATTCATACATATATAATTTTTTAATGTCTTAGATCCACTTGCATTTTTATTGCGAACTATTATTCTAGTTCATTGTTCTAAAAACATTGATCTTTTTCTCTTCTTATCAGAGAATCTTTATATATTAGGCATATTAACATTGTGTCCATGATATACATTGCAAAATTTTTATTTTTTGTCTTTTTGTCTTTTTATTTTATGTATGATTATAGTGGCATGCCAAGATTTTTAAACACTATCATTTTTATAATATCGACTTATGTATCTTTATTGTTAATTGATTTTAAGTCATACATAGGCCATTCACAAGTTACAGAAAGTTTTGCATGTGTAGTTACTCCTGCTGTATTTTAAGTTGTATTTTTTTAACATGTAATTATTTTATCAACTTGGAATTAATTTTGGTGCATGATGTCAGGAATTGATCCAACTTTTCCTTTTTTCAAAAGGCTCAAGATTTATTTTTAGAAGTCAGGCAAAGACAATCTACAGTTCTCTCAAAATATAAAACAGTCACTCTTTGATCCTCTGTTTTAAAGACTATTAGTCATTGACCATACTAGGTCAGAGACTAAATTTTTTTTTTTTCAAATCCTTTGGAAGATGAATTATATAGTATCAATTTATTGGATTGGCTTAAATTTTTTACTTTACTCTGAAGTGTATATAATGACTTTTAAGATTACCCAGCAGGATTATGTAACATTCTTGATCTTCTTTTGTCCTTATAGCCAGGAGTTAGCATTCATAACATATTCTTCTATAGTTTACAGCCAACTACAGACGTACTTAAAGGAAAATTCCACCTCCTTCATGAACTCATGCCATTTACTTGTATGGTACAAAATCACCCTGTAAACATTTTGTACAATGGTCTGCATTTTGGAGGCAACTAAATAAAGTGCCAAGGGAATCATCATTTTTATTATTCCTTCCAAAAACACATATTCAGAGTCAACTAGTACAGGAAAATTATGATCCTCCCCTTATGCATATTAGATGAGTGCTTCTTCTGTGTGCCAAATGGCGCTGGGTCTGTGGGGCACGCAGGACGTTTGTAAGACTGGATGCCTTTGTCTCACTCTCCTCACTGTCCCATTCAGTGGTGGGGAGAGAGTGAAACTATCCTATGCAAGCGAGAGGGCTGATCCTGAGATATGTATGGGTCCAGTGGGACCACAACTAAGGTGCTTCATTCTACTCAGGAGAGTTCCTATAAACGACAAGACTAATAGCTGTATTTATTGAGCACTTAACATATTCTCAGCACTAAGCCAATCAATTCACATGTGTTTCTCAATTAATCTTTAAAACCACTCTGTAATATAACATATTCTACATGAAGAAGCGTTTCTCAGACCAACTATATATATTGCCAAAGATTGTAGAGTAAGTAATGTGCCTAGAATGTAAATTTAGAACTATTTGAGTTGAGCCTGGGCTTTTAACCACCCTGCTGAATTTTCCAGGATCGTATCACTAAAACTGAGCCCCAGCTAAAATGCGGAGTGTTTGCCAAGAATCCAATGCAAAAACAAAATATAAACACCAGTCAAAAGTGAGTAAGGGTACAAATGAGAGAAGCAAAGTCAAGTGTTGGAGGGCAGTGGCCTCATGGTAGGTACTGATCCAGGAAGACATTGGTTACCCACTTTGGGTGACTCAAGAAGTCAAGTGTTGGAGGGCAGTGGCCTCTTGGTAGGTACTGATCCAGGAAGACATTGGTTACCCACTTTGGGTGACTCAGGAAGCACTGGGGGTCCCATAACTCAATATCTGATGATTTGGAGTTTGATTTGTAAGGGTAGGCTCTGGTATTTACATAAACGTTTAGTTTGGACATATTCTCAGGTTTAGTTGGGACTTTCCCCAGGTGTTTTTAACAGGGGAGAGTATGATAATATTCATTTAAAATAGGGAAAGATTGAGGTCTATCCATGTTTGAATATGTTTAACCCCTATTTTTATTCAGTTATTTTTATTTGGAAAAAATACTTATTTCTGAAAGTAAATGTTTCAGTTCAAGAATGAGGTGACCCTAGAGGTTGTTATGAAATTATTCTGCGTGATAAAGCAGAAATTTGTATGTGCCATAGTGAGTGAACTATTCTATATCGTGGAACCCCTTATGTAGTGACCACAAATGCCATTCTTTGCCTTCTTCCACAGTATGTTGTTTTCAGTTTCTTAGTACTCTTGGTGTGGCTTCAGAAATTCTCTGCAGTGTGTCATAAAGTGAGTTCTGAAAGTAACTTGTAATTTAAGAAAAGTTGGCCATCGATTATTCATAAGAAATACATCATTTTTCCTGTTGAGCAGCCTAGATTTGAAAAACTCACAGAAGTTTAGAAAAAAGAAACAGAAAAAGCTTAATTAGTTGTACTTGTAAATAAAAATTTTTTGGCTAAAAGGTGACTTAAAACTTTTTAAAAATGATATGTATTTAGGAGAAAATGTTAACTTAAACATCAAGAAGCAAAGGAGGTTTTGGGGAACACCCACGTTAATATGATGAAAAACATTTGGAATGGTGTGTTGAAGAATGAATACAAATGTAAAACACATAATCTGTATTCAGGGAAATGAGGATCAGAAGTCCTGCACCAATTCCCTGACTTTACTAAAAAGTTGTGTTCTATTCTTCTATCTGATTCTTCTTGGGGCTACTATACCACTGAACTATTACCATGTCCAGAAATTGTTCAGTGAAATAGTGCTTTCTGCTTGAAACAGTTTTTCCACAATGCCTGAAGTTACTTAATACATCTTGATCACAAGGATAAATGCCATGTTTAGCAGTTTTGATTTTGTTTTGTAGTTATTATTTTCTTTATGTCTTCAAAATTTTTTAATATCTTATTTTGGTATGGAAAGCCTTCTGAAGTAATTCTAGAGAATTCATTTACCAATATTCTATATCTAAGAGAGATTTTTACTGTAACATCCTTGAAAAGAATATCTATAAAAAATTATTCACTATATAGTTCCAGTTCATTTAAATTTAGAATAATGGAAAAATTATATAGTAGATAAAATCTTCCTTTGAATAAACAGGGAGAGAATTAATTACCTTATCTATCAAAAAAAAAAGTAAATTCCATTTTTTTCACCAGAAACCACACACATAAATGACTAAAATTTCTGTGGTGGATTGAGAGAGAGTAACTGAAAAATGGAAACTAACGCATTTATTTGGTCAAGCCAGAGGAGAACAAACTCCCCCAGGTCCTTGACGCCGTTTGAGTTCATTCAAAATGGTCTTCAAATAGTAATGGAAATGGTATGTGTCTCAAAGGACACTTAAACTGTCATATCTAAAGTGGTGAGGAATGAGTTATGAAGTGAATTCAAATATTCAATTGTTTGGTCAGAATGGTGAAATTAGACAGGAGCAGTTTTCTCTATTGACTAGTATTTGTTACTTTTTAAGATGTATTTTAGTAATGATGCTCACATTTGTTATTTTAATATGTCTTATTATGAGAAAGGAAAATATACTAAAATCTATAAAGATTTTATAGGTAAAAATACAAATGACACAAACTGATTGATTACATAAGTTCCCAGGGTTTTAAATAACTGGTAACACTCAGTGTCCACAAAAGTATGAGAGACAAACATTCTCTATTCTTGATGCTGAGATAACAAAAGTTGTAACTAATGTAGTATTTTCAGAAGTCATTTTTAAGCTACTCTACTTATTTCCTGACAGTATGATCCAGCCATTCTACTTCTAAAAATTTATCCTCATTTTACCTCATACAGGTGTGAAAAGATGTATATACAAATATATTCACTTAAATTTTGTAATACACAGAAAAGAAAAAGAAAGGAAAAAATAATCCACATTTTACCAGAGGTGGCTTTATAAATTTAGGTTTATCATGCAATTAAATGCTATGTAGCCATTGAGTATAAGCTAGATCTACCTATTTTAATGTGGAGAGAGGGATAAGACACATTATTGAGTGACAGAAAACACTTTCATATCTGTAGTGAGAATATAAAATATTACACAAATTATCTTTGAAAATGGGATTTGCATGTGAGTGTGTGTGTGTTTATGTGTGTATTTGTGTTGGGAAAAGCATCTTACACATAAATGTGTGTGGTTTGGATTTTTATGATAAATTTACATTTCCCAATAATCCTTTTAGGAATTTGAATTTTTCTTTAAGATTTTCATCTGCACATTATTGAAATAATTTCCATCTGGTAGCAGCATGCTTGAATTATAGATAATGTGTCAGAAATGAAATTTAAAAATGAAGTAAAGCTCATTTATGCTAAACTGAGAAAACTAAAGTGATAAATTTAAAAACACGGATCAAAGAGCAGAGTTTTAATGCATTTACTTACTGTGCCATATAATAAAAGAAACCGTATGCTAAGGAGAGTGGAATCAGGCTCATTACAGTTCTTTAGTTTTGTAAAATTTAAACAAGTATCTTTCTGCACCGTTTCTGTTTATCATCTCAAACAATGTAAGAAATATAGAAGGTTAACAGGGTAGATTAAGGATTATAGAGGTAAGAAAATCAGACATATATTATTCTCACATATTGCATATATGTATTATAAGAGGTTTTACCATCTTCAGATAAATGCCATTTTTAGCATTATACACATTGTTTTAAAAACTAAAAATAATAACTTAGTTTTCATTGAAAGGCATTATTATAGGATTTGAACCAATTATTATAATTTATAATGATAATGCTTCAACTTAAACTCTTGACATCGAAGAGGTTCTGAAGGGGTTTAGTACTTACAATTTAGGATTCCAGAAAAATCCGAATCAGTTTTGTCCAAGGAATTGTCTACATAGGTCAGGTTGTGCAATGGTCCGAACCACAGGCACACAGACAGTGTCTGGGTTAAGATTTCAGGCTTTGGGGACAAGTGGCCAGAGGGCACATGCTAACTCAAACTCTAGCTTTTTCAGTTTTCATCGTTCATAAAATGAGATTTCAGTCTCTATAGTCTTGTACTCTTCAGTATCATATGCTGTATGAATCTAGTTAGTCAATACAAAATTGATAAGGAAGCAAATAGGAAATACCAATTAAATATGTAGGGAAAGCTTAATTGCTGTGTTCTGATTGTGCTAGGGACCAAGTCATGGAAAAATGCAGCCAAGCCAGAAAATGTAGGTATTCTCCAGGCAGTTTGAATCAATGCAGAGCACCGTATGTAAGGCAGTAGGAATGGTGGAGCCTGTGGCAGATACAGATCACGTCCAGCTGCTTGTTACCATATGGGAACGTGGATCCATATGGAAAGATTTTTTCTGATCTTCAAGAGAAGTCAAAGATTAGAAATGATGCACAAAATTTCCAAATGTTTAAAATATTGTGCTGCTTAAACAAAATTTGCCTGTGGGCTAAATCCAGGCTGTGACTTGCCCATCAGCAGCTCCTACTTCCAGGATTAGGTCTATGAAAACAACCAGAATTAGTGGTATAAAGTCATTTCTGTTTTTGGTGTGTTTGTGGTTTTGTAGATCACCTACCTCATGGGAATGAAATGAAATGAAACATAAACCTATTGATCACACTTAACGTCAGAAAGGAAAAGCAAAGAGAAAATTGTGGACTTAATTTTCTTGAAGCAACTACATAGCTGAGAAAGTGGAAGATTACAGTTCAACCAATTTGCAGTACTGATTTTGTAGTCTCATACATACTGCATGTTTGAAAGATGATCAATTATATGTAATTTTTGTGTGTAATGATGGGACTCCATTACTAAGTAATACCTGTTTATCCTGGCTTGATGCTAACTCTCTAAATTACAATTCTCTCATCTAACTCCAGGTTTTTTCTTTGCAAAAAAAAGAATGACTTTTGAATTGTTTCATTTAAAGCAATAATTAAATGAAATATATGGCAAAGTGACAGGAAGCATGAAAAACAATAAGTAGCTGCAATGATTTGATCATATCCACTGTTGGTTGTAGCTAAAATGTATGGCAGTAACCCATGTGTTCTGCGTGTTCCCTTTTTTCACAAAAAGCCAGCATTTGGAGAGCCTCATATATTAAACTTACTGGGCACACAGAACTTTATTTGGGAACACTGCTGTGCTTGCTGCAGCGGCAGACTTGAACAATGTCTGTTCAGATGTTGTGTCCTGAATATTCTTATTTATGCTAAGTACATATATATATGTATACATACATATATATATAATTTCAATCAAGTATATTGGCAAATACTTTCATATAAACTTAAAAACTAACAGAAACATGAAGAATTTGGTAAAATCTTAGGCTTATTCCTCATGCCATACAAAGAGGGTCTTTTCAGCACTTAAAGAAATACTAATGATTTCCAGGTAAGATTTATAATAACACAGAGAGGAAAGGATTGTTGAAATTGTTTTGTTGATTTAATCAAATATAAACACTCATTCTCAGGTATTCACATGATGATGAATGGTACTTGAAATGATCCAAATTTCCTGTGTTCTTTAATGAAATTAGTCAAATGTTTGCCAAATTTTCTCCTATAGAAATAACAGTACGAGTGTATATCATCCAATGTATGTTAACAGTCCAATCTCAGATGCCTTTCATCTCTTCTTTTATGATCCCTGGTTGCTCACCTGCTGTCTGAGGGTGTGGTGTCCATGAAGACAAATGGGATCAATAGACTGATAACAGACACAGCCTCGTAGGGCCATAACCCAGGGAGTGAAGCAGCTACTCCAAATGTCTGAGTTTATATTGTACGGATAATACCAAGTCACTGGAAAAGTTGATTAAAACTGTTTTTAGCACTTTTAGCTTTCTGATTTGTTTGTTTTTGTTTTGAGAATCTAACATACACCCAATGTTCTTAGTCTTACCTTCTGCTTCTGTAATCAGCAGAAGAATAACTATAAGACTTCGTTCACCATGTGAAAGGAAAACATTGCTAAACTGCCCAAGCCAATGACCATCTGCAGCCTCTGAAAAACTGAGTCTGTATTTGTGATTGGAGCAGACAAGACACAGGAAAATGTGGTAACTTCCACATACAGCGGGAAGTGAGAGATCAGGAACACTGTCTGCCCGCTTTACTGCTGCATCCAAAGCCTGAGAACACATAAGTGCTCAGTCAATGTTGGTTAAATGTATGTTGTTAAATATACAGATTCCTAAAGACATACTTTTCTATGACACTTTGTTTTTCATAAACTAGAAGTTTCTCCGTATACAAATTACACATTTTCATTGTTAAAAGGACAGAGACATATTAGGAAGTAAGGGCATTTTAAAAGATAGCTATTCTGGTTCACCCATTAATAGTTTGTTATAACATTTGTTATACAAATTTAAATTGTAATAAACGCTGCTTGCATTAGTTACACAGGGCGCTAGTTAAGTAGCCACAGAAAGTGTTACACTGAATTTACTGGGAACTTTCTGAATGACTACCATTTACCTAATCTTTTAAAAACAGCTTTTAAAAATTACATATATTATATATACACATATCTACATATACATATATACACATATATTCATAATTTTAAATTATTCAAACATGTATTTGATGACTATCATATGTGAAGAATGTAAGGTTTTGGAGAAGCTTTTGAAAGAAATATATTGTTCTACTTGTTTTTGGAACCACAGTGTTTGCTGATTATAACATTGATTATTAGGATTTTCTAGGAATCATTGATTATTAAGGTTTTAATATATATTAACATTTTTAAAGATTTTTATTGATATACATTACCACATTTCCTCATCAGTTTTTTTTTTCAATTTTTTCTTCATTATCTTGATTTTCCTTTTTTTTTTTTTTGAGGTTAATTTGTCCAGTATAACTTCTTCCAGTATTGAGCCCTGTCTCACTGGCCCTGCCCAGCAGCCACGTGAAGGTGCAGGGGACGTGTATTGGTCCAGCCATTTCTTCACTGCCCCTGCTCTGAGCATACTCCTCCTTTATTCTTGCTTTAATGTTCTTGACCAAAAATAGGGTAGAATTATGTTTTATTTTTTAATATATCTTTTGTTCTAGTGCTCCATTTATAGACCTCTTTGTTGCATATTAAAAAAGGAAAACTACTGGTTTATGGACCTTTAACTTTTGAACCATTAACTTTGATATTTCTCCTTTGGCTTAAGTCCATAATTAAGTGTCATGTATCAGTATTACAGAGCAGTGCATTTATAATCAGTCCCCAAAAGCTTGCAGCACTAGGCAACTTGAGCATTAATAAGCTTTGCTTAAAAAAGAAAAACAATTCTGTAATCTACTAAAGAATAAGTTGACACATCTTAAGAATGTTCTGAGAAATCCTAAACATTTTTCCTGTAAATTTCTCCCATTAGCTGATTTTCTTCTAAAGTAATATACAATCAGGAAAAAGGTATGAGTATGCAACATTTTTATGAATAGAAGCCTCATAAAGAATGGATCTATACTAAGCCTGTGTCTATAGGGCACCAGTTTAGAAGTTAGGTCCCCCAAAGTACAGTCATATGGCATCTTAAGAAATAATTGAGTTTCTAGTCAAAGTATAATATAGTGATGGTTTTTCCTTCTGAGAAGACTTTTTCTGTTAGTTTATCAATATATGTCAAGTTCATGAAGACAGACTAGAATTACAGTAGGTTCATTCTACACTGAATGCAGATCCTAGGTGGGACAATTTTTGATTTGTATCAAAATATCAAGATGATTTATATATAACTCTGAAACTAGGAAACCTGTTTGTTTAAGTCCTATGTCATTTGGATATCTGTTTTATAGGTTATGCTTTATTTTTAAACATCATGTAATAGTCTAAGTATTTTGCCTAATTACTATAAGCTGTAGTTACTGTTAGAATCTTTGAAAAGTCAGTCTTTTTTGTTGTATGTCATAAAAGGAAAGAACACATTATTTTGATTTCTTCAGAGAAATATCATATTCAAAATGTGATATACTTCAACTGATATATCAGCAAATGAAATACCTTTAAAGAATAAGTCTCTTCAAATAAAAGACCAAATAAATCATCTAAGCTGTATTGTATGGCCTCCCTTTCACTGGAACCTCACGTAAGTCTGTACTTGTCAGTTATACGACTGACTTTTACACATAATAAAACTTCCTCTGGCTCTTCCTTTTACAAAGAATGACTTTATATACTATTGATGTCTGATAGATTATTTTTGATGTGGTATCTTGCTTGATCACTGCTGGTTTCAAATTACCTCTAATCCAAAGATCTAATAAAGTGAATATATTTCTCTAATTACCTTAGATCAAGTGGTCCAATTGATTTTCGTTTCTGATAGTTTAAAACTTGGAAATGTTAATCTGTAGTCTTAATTAAGCCAAGTAAATGGAGATGACATCTGTTCACTGTACCACAATTTAAATATCATAAATATATTTAAGTTTATGATTATGCACTAATGTCCGCATTCTTTCTAATTTTTGTAATCAGTATTAAACAGTATAGTATAAACATTAAGTACATGGGTGTGAAATTGAGAGCTTAATAAGCTCTCATTGTCATTATAATGATTAACAAGGGAACACATTTATGTAAAGGTTAAATTTAAGCTTGGAAATAAAAATTTACTCTTAAAATAAAAACTTGCTGTTTGATTTTATTGATCAGTTAGCAAAATCAACAGTATTCATTTCCTGAAGAAACAAACAGTGCATCAGCACTTGAATTTTTCAGATATTTTCCATTAGAGTTATACCCATTGACTTTTGTTGCTATTATTATTTGTAGTAACTATTAGTATTAATATTATTAGGAGGGGTCAGCATTTTTCCTTAAAGGATTAAATGGGAAATATTTTAGGCTTTGCATGCCTGAGGTCTTTGTTGCAACTACTCAATTCTACCGTTACAGCTGAAGGCTACCATAGAAAATACATAAATCAACAGGTAGGCCTGTGATTCAATAAAATTTTATTTACAGAAGCAGGCAGCTGGCCCACAGGTGATAGTTTGCCAATCCTATAGTAATATCACTTTATAGTTTTTTAGTGTTTTCACATATTCACAAGCTAATTAACACAGCAATCTTGTGTTGCCTAGATAGAGATATTCACTTTTTGCAGATGAGTAAAAAAGAGCTCAGACTACTTGCACATACAAAGCAAAATAAATGAGACTCAAGGCTCCAGACTCTGTGACAGATGCTTCTGAAATCTACTGTCATAAAGTAAGCCACTCTGAAAGCCATCATTTATATATTATTTAATTAATAACACTTTCTTTCCATTTAGTTGTAAACTTTGTCATACCAGAGCATGATGACAAGATGATAGTACAAGCTAAAGAAGGACCACAGCTCAGATCCCAGCCAATGGATCTGACATATGCTTAAAATTTAGGAATGCAAGGGCTTAGCCATGTTCAGGAAGGTTAACACAGGCACAGAGGATCGGATAGCTGTTGTTACTTAATTAAGAAGAGTCAGTTCCTTATCCAAATATTTTAAAAATATTTGTTGAATAAATTAACAAATGAACAACACTGAAGCCATGATTAAATATGTTTTGAAGGAAATGATTAGGAATAATAGCAGCAATATAATTTATGTACATACTAAACCATGTGGACTCCATTTATTCAACAATCACAAAACAATTATTGAATACATGCTTTGAGTCACATATTCCACCAGAGCTGAGAGGATACAGGGAAATTTTTCCGTGCTCAAAAGGCTAAAATATAAAGGAGGGACATGGGGATTTTTAAGGGCAATCAAAAAAAAAGTGTACGTTAGACATGGTTAAACGTGTAAGTTTTTAAAAGGTAAATGACTGATAGTGTATTTTAAAATATATATACTTGTCAAAATATACTTTATCTTTTTAATCTATCAAGTGATCATCAGTTAAAATGTTGCAGTTTTATTGAGGTGGATATCTTTTAAGAAAAAGAAGAAATAAATTAAAGAAGTCTATAGAAAAATAATCAAAGTTTCAACCTGAAATAAAGACAGATGCTAAATGCCAGTCTTTTTGACACTTTGAAGACAGTTATTTTCATGGTTGTATATAAAAGGATTGTAATATACACTTAAATACTGTACCTTTTTAAAGTTTAAATTAGTATAAAGCTTACATTTGGCAATATATTGAAAACTAAAACTTGAACATGTTAATTATTTTTACTGTAAAAATGTGCAACCCAGAGTTTATCTTTTAAAATGAAACCAGAAGTTTTTATTAAAAGCATAATGTCGCATTTAATTGGAAACATTACATTAATTGCTTATACAAAATAAATTTATGCTCCTGGTATAATATTTATTTTAAAATTAGAGTTAATAGTTTTATTATTTGAGTGCTTCATCACCATAAATTTGTTATAAAAAATTTATGTATGATATTAAAAGCTTCTGATTTTTATTTCCTGCTTTTTTATTTGTGGATAGGGAAATGAGAGGAGATATTTTGATATGGGGGGAAAAGTTAAGAAGCATTTAAAAGAACTAGGGTAGAGATCTCTACAATATTCAAGATGTAGTGAAAAACTGGTAACAATGTATTTAAATTTTTTAAACTATTAGCTTAGACAGGTTTCCTGAAATATGACCAAGCGAGTAATCTATTGTATATTCTCAACTAAAGACAATCACAAATTTTTTCAAATCTGGAATTCTTTTAATACAATTCTGCTTTCAATTTGTACAAGATAATATACATAGCAAGATGGGGAAAAGGAGAGAAATGAAAGAGAAAGAGAGAAAATTAAGGCAAATTGTAATGTTAAGCAGGAACATTTTTGAATGCATAAGATCTTTAGGTTCTTTTAATATTTTCCTTCAAACTAATACATTTGATGAAAATTCTTATCTTGTCCTCCCTTGCCCTCAATTTCAACTCAAGAAGAAACAATGAAAAAAGTACTAATATACCTGATTCACATCCATTATGACTGTCTGAAGAAGAGTTTGCATTGATGTGGAACATGTATCATATTCATAGAGAACATCTCACATTTATCATAAACGGTGTCCTCTTTTCAAGAAATGGAAATGTTAATTCCAGTCATTTTATTTTATAAAAATAAAGGTTTCAAAAATTTTTGTTTCTGTTCTTAAATTGTTAGTGAATTATAGACTTTATATATATGTAAAGAAAATTTAATGTTTCTGTAAATATATATATATATATATATATACACACACACATATATTTGTCATTGTAAAATGACCATTCTATGCTAAATTGAAAAATATCAGAGTCCCTGACTATATCAATGGGTCATAATTGAACACATATGTTTGTCAGTCTAGACCACCTATTAATTAATGATGTGTAAATGCCTGAAATTCCCCTGTAACCATATGACTTATGTACTCCAAGTAATTTGAAATTATACTTTCTCTTTTATTTTCTTGTGCGTGCATGTCTTTTCAGTCAAGTATTGCATTGTCTAAGTAGTTGGTGTGGTCATTTATTTACTTTTTGCCAGAAGGTTAGTGTGAGGCTCTTTTGTAGATGTTCTTAAAAGTTTTGAACGTAACTGCGCTTATTGAAGAAAAGCTTCCTACATGCTTAATTACATGCACATTTGAAGTGCACTAAATTAGCTTAAATTAGAATAACTCAAAGTAAAAGAAACACACCACAGCATACTTTTTAATTTTTTCTTTCAAGGATACCATGTTTGAGGAAAAGTACAAGACGAAGAGTAATCTCTCTGGAACATGCAGAACAGGATGGAACGGATTACAGGTACTAAGGCAAGCCATTAGTGTTTCCTTAGCAATTTCTGGTTTTCCCATCTAAGCCTTTATTTCAGATTTACCTTTTCAAGGCAAAGTGCTGTGTGTCTCTTTCTTTCCTTTGATTATTGAATTGTGATCCATGAAGTCTGATTAGTCTGTTATTCAGTTCCTCAGTTGTGAGAAGAATGAAGTAATTATTGGGTTTTGTGGTTGTTTTACTCTTTTTTGAGGTAATTAATCTTAATTGTTGGGGGTTGTTGGGGGAGAGGAAATGCAGGGTCAAGAGATCCTCAGGCTGTAATCCTAAATTGCAGTAGCTCCAGTGTGATCTCTGGCTAGTCAGCCGACTCCCTGTACCTCAGTCATCTGCCTGAGAATTCCCAGGACAGATGCACAGCATCACGGGAGGCCAAGAAATACTCAAGGGATTCCTTGAGATTTGAAAAGGGCGCGGAATAAAATCAGATTAGAAATGAGATGAAAAGGGGTAAGAAATAAATGGTCAAATGAAAAGTGCTTATGTTACTAATAAGAATTGACATGATCTTCTGAGCTGCTTACTAGCTCATATGTTAGAATCTTTAAAAAAAATTTTACTTTTCCTCAACAATCTTATTGCTATCAATGTTGAAAAAAATTAGAAAAATATGAGGATATAAAATGTCAGAAAACATGCCTGCTGTTTGCAGAGACTACAGTAGTAGTGAAAGATTAGTGTTTATTTATTCGTTGATTTGTTCAAGAAGTCGTGGCATTGTTGCTACCTGCCAGGTGTGGTCATGGCTGGCCACTTAATCTTTTTTCTTCTTCCTTCGTAAGCTGAGAATTATAATTGCAGCAACCTTATAAATGTGCTGTATGAAGTAGTGTATGAATGCATGCAATGCTCTTTAAAAGGTACATGGAGGCAAAGTAATAATACTCAATAATGGAAGATATTTTTAGTATAATTAAAATTAGTGTTTGTTCGAAGAGATGAGAGGGTTTAAATAATTACAGGTAAAGCACTCTGGGCATTCAAAAGAGGGTGAAATTATTGCTTCCAAATGCCATCGGGATGCCTCCCTCCTTTTCTCACCCTACTATCTTCGCTCTTCCTCTCTTGTCACCTCAGGAGGTCGCTTGACTAGGAAAGAATTGGAGTTTTTCATTCACACAGACCCTAGTTTCTTAGGTCTACCCCTTAGGACATCCTTCAGCAAGATACCTGATCTCCCCAGGTACCTGAACGTTCTCAGTGATCATTCCGATTTTCATTTGTAAAATTATCTCAATGTGTGTTTGTGCCTCTTTGTCAAAATAGGGGGGAAAAAAGCATCCTACTCCCATAGGTATTGGAATTTATGGTTATTTTTCTGTTTCTAATTATTTCATGCTGACTATGGTGACTGTATACTATATCAGAGAGAGAGAATAAAAAGTACAGTGATTTTGTTAATTATAAGAAAAGTAAGCTTCTGAAAATTCAGTAATGATACAGTAATATTAAAAAAATTATTTAACCTTAAAGCTCAGGGAAATAATAAGATATATTAGCCAAAACTATATCTGGAGCAACATCTAGGGCCCATCAACCTAGACCTTTCATTTTAGTATTTAAAAAATTAAAATTATTCCCATTATATCCTCCCTTGAGTAAATTTGTGTGCCCATCCAAATGCATTCCGTCATTTAAGTGATTCTCTCCCACTTCTAAAAAGACAGGGAATAGATTCATTTTCTTTATCCCACCCTGCCCACCCCCAGTTTTCAAAATATATGTACATATTAATGTATGTATATTAGTCAAAGGATACTTGCAGTATAATGTAAATACTTTCCAATAATCTGGTTCTCTTCCACCTGGGTACATTGTAGGATTGTCATTTTCTGACCTGTGTGGTTGGATTATGGTCAAGTGTAAATTGAAGAAGAAGGTTTAGGAGTCAGCTGCCTTATATTCTTTCATGAGATGGTCAGTCAGGTACGGCCACAAGAGGGGTCACAGGAGAGGCAGGAGCACAAAGTTTATTATACTCACAGGTCCTAGAGAGACAGTCAGTACTCACCAAGAGGGGGGCCAATGGAAGGAGCGCCAAGGGAGCACGCTCAACCAAGCAGGTGGGAGCTGAGAGAAGAGGGGGAGAAGGGGAGGGGCAGGGAGAGAAAGTGGGGAGGGAGGGAGGGAGGGGCCCTTGGGCAAGTGCTTTACTGGAGGTCGGGCTGGAGTACCCAAGTGAAAGGCATCACGGGTTTCATTGATGTATCTGATGTCACTAGGACAAAATGGGTTATTTGTGGCAGGGGCCAGCCAGCCTTATCACACTGCTGCTCCAGGTCAACCGGGTGGGGTACTCACAGCCTATTTGCAGGGACGTTGAGGCAGCAGGAAACTAGGGAGCTATAAGTTTACAATACACAAGCATATGATGTGTTTTCATTTCCCAAATCGGTGACAGAAAAACAGATATAGCAAACTTCATCTAATCTGTAATTTCAGTGTTCCACTAGGTTTAGCAGTAATAGCTTACTCAAGTAACCTTTACTAAAGTAAAATGAGTTTTACTTTCAATGACTTTTTTTTTACATCCACAAGTTCTATTTAGATCTTTTTCAAACATGTTTATTCTTATTTTACTATCTTGTTCTTTCATTATGACTCCTATGTACTTTTTAATCTTTTTCAACACTGTTATAGAGCCTTTGAGACTGCTGTGTTATCTCACATCCAGGGACTTCTAATCCGTGAGCTGGTTAAGTTGACTGACTCCAGTGTCAGACTGTCTAGGTTCTCATTCCACGTCCGCCATCTACAAGGTGTGACCTTGGGCAAGTTATGTAATGTTAACTAGGGTAATAGTGCCCACCTCAGGGGGTTGTTGTGAAGATTTGAATGGTTTTTGCAGTAAGAGTGGAAGACCTTTAAGAACCTAGTGAAGAGCGTGCAATTTTCACTAAGTTTTCACCGGCTGGGACTTGGCTTCTTTTGCCTGATTGTTCAGGATTTCTGGATACTCTCTTTTCTTCCTTTAGCAAAGCCATTCGTTAAACTTGTAACACTTTATCTAGAATCTTTAGGTGTTTGTGGTTAAAGGGTTTCAGGGTAGCCAAGCCTGGCATGTTATTGGCAATAGAATCCATTCAACTGGATATTTCTTCTAGTTGTCAGTCAGGTTCTCTTAAAATATCTACATTGGGGTAGAACTATATCGGTCCATACAGCAAATGAAAATAATTTAAACTAACATAATTGAGGCAACCTCTTTTTTATTTTCCAGGATTATGCAAGTAGTTCTTTCAATTTAGAGAAAACAAATATTTTTATGAAAATAATATCTGCTTAGGATATATTTTAATAGATACAAACATAGAATTAAAATAAAATAACCAAAGATTTTTATAGGGTATTTTTTTAAAAAATCTATTTCCTTATTCTCAGTCTGTATTTTATTCATTTACTCAAAAGACCACTAGTTTCTTTTTTTTTTTGGTCAAATTCATTTTCAGAGAAACTAATACTAAGGTCAAAATACTCACAATAACAAAATAACTTGCCAGAGAATTTGCAGTCCATATTTATCATAATTGTCTTACAGATTTGTCAATAAGCTATTTTAACAAATTCTAAGAGATTTTGTTTCCCCCTTTCTCTTCCTTTCAAAAAGAAAAAAAATTAAGTTCATCCATTTCTGCCATTGTAAGAACTATTGTGATTAATTGTTCTTGTCAAATCTGGCCACAACTCTGGTAAATATAAACCATGCGGTTTACCTACTAAGGCACTTCTTAGCAATGAAAGTTTATCTTCTGAGATTTGGACTGAAGGAAAAGATCATGAGGCTACTAACTAGAGAACACAGCATGATTAAAGACCAAAGTTTAAAAACAAAAGTTTAATTTTTCACGTGGTATAACTTTACACTATTTATATCAATTTCAGTGTTTCACCTTATGGCCCCAAGGGTTTATGAATTATTCAGTATCACCAAGGGACAGTATCTAAAGAAACAGCTGTTAATAGGAGCATCTTTTGCTCAAGTGTAATACATGCCTATTTTTACAAAGATTACCATAAATTGGCCTAAAATTCATCATGCATTTTTAGTTAATAGAATATTAAATATATTTAATTTTATTTTATGTGTGTATAAATAGATACAGATGTACTACTCTAGTCACTTATATATATATATATATATTTTTTTTTTTTTTTTTAATTTCTCTGTGTTAGTTCAAATTCAATACTGTATCCTAGAGTTTATTATCTGTCTGTGCAGGATCGCCAATGTTCCCTTATTTAATAGACCTACTACACTGCATTTATTCTTAGGAATAACACCAGTTAATTTATAATTATAGAATGAAAGTGATCCACTAAAGATGTATGCTGACTAGATTCCAGTACATTTCATGGGTTTATATGGGTGGTCAGGAAGTTCTAAATTCACGACAAACATGGAGCCAGAGTCATTACTGCAGTTCACCCTTAATCAAGGGTGACTGACGGCTTCTGCCTCACGATCTGTTAAGAAACCCCAGGTTCTTTCTCCTTTAGCACCTCTGGGAAGTTCAAACCACTAAAGACCTGGACCCAAAAAGGGAACCTTCACCCCAGCCCCACCCCTTAATCTCATTAAAAGCCAAACCAGTCTCCTTTCCCTGTTTGCTCAAGACGTTCTGGGACCTGACTGGGGACTCCCCTGCTCTCCCCATAAAACCTCATTAGGTGATGAGTAAACCTTTTCATACCCTCTTGAGGCAAGTGTGGCATCATCTGTCCTGACATCTGAACAGGTAGTAGCTGGAGGTCCACCCACTATTTTTGGAGTCTCTGCAACAGGTATTATTTAATGAGATAGTAAATAAAGAGGGAAGAGAGGATTTTAAGGAGAAAGGAGTAAATCTTGTTTTGATCATGATGGTTCTGAAGTGCTTTGGGGATATATAATTGGATATTATATACCCAATATATAATTGGGTATGTCACTGTTGGCCATGGGTATAGAAATTGGGAGTGAGTCTGGGCTGGTGGCCATTTGAAATCATCAGCATATACATGGTATTCAAGGGCCTGGAGAGGAAGAGATCACTCAGGGGGGTGAATAGAATGAGAAAAAAGAGAGCCAAGCACATTGCTTCTGGGGAGTTCTATTCTGTGTTATTTAATACTCCTTACAGATCATTAATTTGAGTTTGGTAGGGGCTTATAATCAATTGGAAATACCAGTGAAGCTTGACGTGCTGTTTAGAGCTGTGCAGTTATACTTGAGGCTGTCTAAATATGATGCTTATTCATCAAGTTTAAAAGTAAATATATATTCTTATTCAAAACTATACAGGGATAAATTCTAATAATTAATCCTTTAAGTCCATCTCTAGATATCCTGGTGTCCACATCGTAACCAAGACAACTAACTACAAATTTCAGGTTTGAGTTCCAGGCGGTAATTTCTAAATCTCCCCATGGAATTCCCATGTGCACCCAAGGTTCTGAAACATCACTATAGGTGAATTGACATTAGTAGAAATAAGAAATTTTTAATTTTTAAATTTATATCTTGTTTCAGAATGGATTTAAGGTATTGCATATGGCTCTGCTGATTAAAATATAGCTGCTGTCTTATCAACAAATTAGTTAATCTACTGATGCCTTAATATATCCATTATATAGTTAAGAAAATTGAGCTTAGAAAGATCAAGTCACTTTCTGCAAAATACACACCTAGTGACTAATGGAGAAGTAATTTAAACCCAAGTTTTTCTGGTTACTTTCTAAGTTAATTCACCTAGACAGCATAGCTCAATGAGTCAGAGATTAGGAATCTGGGATTTTGAATATTTTGTCCATAAAATACCCTGAAAATTTGCCATATTCAGTTTCCCCTTCTCTCAAAATTCATGTAAGATAATATTAAATTATAGAATTTTTAATGAAACATGAATCAGTAAGAACTATACAAAGTTTATACCCTTTTATTATAAGGGTAACTATCTTTATCTTCAAGATAAAGTTCAAATATTTCTACCAAACAACCATGAGTATTTTGAAATCTATTATAATGTCTTCCCATATCCATAGCTTTTATTTCTGAGAAACAATTATAGCTTTAGACGCCTTCAGATATAATTTCTGACCTCTTATACCAGCAGGTTTGACATTTTACTTATTCTTCACTTACTAGCAGGAAATCCCCAGAGTTTCTTTTTTATGAAACAGCTACAAAATATTTAGTTCAACTGCCATTAAAACATCATCTGTTCTATTTTTGTTACTCAACTAGAGGGCCCTTAGATTCTCTAAATACAGGGATCATATTCTAAGACAGAAAGATCAAGTTCTTCCTGGAAAGTTTTCAAAGGAGAATTAGCCATAATGGCTTAGTGTAACTAACATGATGATTCACATGCTACATTAGGTTTATAACTTTGTATCATTATAAGAGTTTTATTTAGGTTACAACATCTCTTGGAAAAATATCAAAATGTAATTCTGAAAAGAAATTCTATAGTCAGATCTTCCAACTAATTAGATTTTGGTCACAAATAATGGTCAATTAGCTATTTCCGTTATTAAGAATGACTTAAATTTGGGGGCATAAATTTCTTTAGGTTATGCAATAAATGTGTTGTAAATAATTTTTCTCTCATAGGTAACTTTTCAATCCATAATTGAGTATGAGAGGCAAAGATGGTAAACTAAAAGTATTTGAAACTGTTTAGATTAAGTAAGGTAACTTTTATTTATAGTTTTTCAGTTGCTGTCTTTCTAAATTTCTTCAAAATATTTAAAATATCTTCATCTTTCGTCCTCTAAGTTATAAAAGCTAGAAATATTAATAGCTAGAAGTTAATATATTCAGTGCTATAAGTTATACTGACTGAAGAGTCTTGTAAATTTTTTCATTAAACAAATATGTCATATAAGTGATGATGGAATACTCTAAAGTCAGTGCTTACTACTACAAAATCCTGGTTTGGGGGTCACACTGATTGGCTAAGAGTAATTTCATCCATTTGCCAGTGATTGGTTCGGGAACCTAGGCCCAAGCCAATTGGTGTATAGAATCAGCTGGGCATGTGAATTGGTTCAGATGCTTAGAAAAGTGCCCAGAAGAGAATATACAGATGAGAAGCATCTGTAAATGAATGGGTATGGTACCAAGTTTATCTGCAATGTGACACGGATTTCTGGAAATAAAACTGTTTACTCTTAATAATGAGCCTCTGTAAAAACAGTTGCAATGCTTCTTTCTAGGCATTCTATTTTTTAAATTATGAAAATGTTACATTTAAAGAAAAAGGAAATAAGTGGAGTAAATACCTTGATTTCCACTTTCTACTGTTCATACAAAATAACAGTAGCCATCGTGTGTCACATATGCATATATATGTATGTTATGCATTTTTTCTCATTAACATAATTATTTTAACATAATTGGAGTTATAGCTGTTCTAATTAAACAATTCCATTTTTCTTACTAGCACTTTAATACTAGTCCTTCAAGTTAATATACCATACATGATGATGTCATTTGACACTCTTATATATTTAAGTTTTTATAATTAAACTTCTGGCCTCCAGAACTGTGAGAAAATAAATTTCTGTTGTTTAAGCCACCCAGTCTATGATATTTTGTTTTGGCAGCCCGAGCAGACTAATATAATAGTTTAAACTATTAAAATCAGTAAGTACATAGAGTATGTATAAAGAGACAAAATAAACATCCAAGTCTTTTAAAAGAAGAACAATAGGGAGGATTTGCCCTACCAGATATCAAGACTTATTATAAAGCTACGATTATAAGATCAGTAGCTATTTCTATACTATGAAGGACAGGTCTCAATCTGTTAGAAAGAGAATGACAGGGGCATAAAGAATTTTCCTACAACTGTCTCCCTTGGTCACTTAGCATAACTCTCAAAAAGGGTGAAAAACACCAACAAAACCAACAGCAGGGCTTCCCTGGTGGCGCAGTGGTTGAGAGTCCACCTGCCGATGCAGGGGACACGGGTTCGTGCCCCGGTCCGGGAGGATCCCACATGCCGCGGAGCGGCTGGGCCTGTGAGCCATGGCCGCTGAGCCTGCGGGTCCGTAGCCTGTGCTCCGCAACGGGAGGGGCCGCAACAGTGAGAGGCCCGCGTACCTCAAAAAAAAAAACAGCAGATCTCTGAGTCAGCACCAGTTGAAACACTTTCGTTTTCAGTATTAACAAATTCGAAAAATGTTTTCAGCGTTAGAGTTTATATTCATCTCCCTGTGCTTCTGCCTAGATTCCCTTTTATTGAACTAAATCACTCTCTATTGACTCAGCACGTAAATTCTTTAAGGACGCTGGACAATTATGTTCTCTCTAGAAGTCCCTAGCCAAGGATAGCACATTTTATTTCTTCCCTCTCACTATATAAATCAAACCCTTTAGACTCTTAATTGTATTTGCTGTTCTTTTTTGAATGACTTCCAGTTCCTCTGATTTCTTCAACATTGAAAAAGAGAAAATACCATCTCAAAGTGAATTCTAGTTCAGGTGTACTTTCTTGTTTGGAAACATCCTGTGGCCGCCAAGGTGATTTTTAGTTTTTTTCTCCAAATTGTCACAGTGTTTCAGTGCTATCTAATTTATCATCTGGTGTCCTCTCCCCTCTGTCCTGTTCGGTTTGACAGCTTTCCAGTTGTCTCCCACTGAATGCCTGTTTCTGATTGTTTTTCTGCAGACACGCTTCCTCACATTATTTGAAGTTGAATCTCATTTTTAAAAATGTTCACCATATTTCCAACTTCTCTAGGCTTTTTTCCTCTCATTTTCCATTTGTATGGGTGCTCAGCACACCTCTGCACACTTTAAGGAGAAACTTCTGCACGTGTTATTAAAACTTTATCAATTCCAGATATCCTGTGAAAATATTTAAATAAGATTGAATAGGAAGCAGATTGCTGCATGCAAAGTCATTGTCAGTCATCATCCTCTCTCATTCACTACATAATTTCAAGTCATTCTGAAATAACCTAGTTAGAAAATGAGACTATCAAATTCTCATCTAACCTCCCCCATTTAATTTTTTTAAAATTTATTTATTTTTGGCTGCATTGGGTTTATTTATTTTTGGCTGCGTTGGGCTGCACGCGGGCTTTCTTTAGCTACGGCGAGCAGGGGCTACTCTTTGTTGTGGTGCGCAGGCTTCTCATTGCCGTGGCTTCTCTTGTTGCGGAGCATGGGCTCTAGGCGTGCGGGCTTCAGTAGTTGTGGCACTTGGGCTCAGTAGTTGTGGCTCACGGGCTCTAGAGTGCAGGCTCAGTAGTTGTGGTGCATGGGCTTAGTTGCTCTGCGGCATGTGGGATCTTCCCGGACCAGGGCTTGAACCCATGTTCCCTGCATTGGCAGGTGGAGTCTTAACCACTGCACCACCAGGGAAGCCCCCCATTTAACTTTTAATGTATTCATTTACCCCTAGGGTTTCTTTCTATCTGTGAATCTTGTGGTTTATCCAAATAGAGTTTGGTCTATAATGTCTGTTTAATAAATATCACTAAGCTTCTGCTTACATATCTGAACATTAACTATATTCCACTGGAGCCTGGGTGGATTTAGGCCTTAGGGAAATAGAAAACATCGCAGAGAGAGTCAAGGTGATCAGTGGGAAATATCAAAGCTCCTATACCATTATTTCCCCACGATCCATCCAGACTCTTATCTTGGAAATTAATCTGAGGGTACTGAGATATTTTTCCCGTAGAAATCTGGGAACTGTCCTATTTTTTTTGCAGAAAATAATGAGTTAGATATATAAAGAATAAACAAATACATAGACTGCATCAATGGTGTGGACAGAATTACACATGGTATGTAGTCCAGGTCGCTGTCTTGATATAGGACCTTATGTTTTGCTTCAATCATGTGAATAGTTTAATAGAATTTACCACTGCTAGACACAGTAGAGAGTTGAAAGAAAAAAACAGAACAAAACAAAAAGATGCTGTTCTGTAGGAACTCACAGTCCACCCCTGAGTATCCACAATATCTCACAGTTCACAGGAAACGTAATAAATAAGCACCAAATGTTGCTTGGTTGGAGGTATGGAAGGCAAGGCAGAAGAAAAGAGAGGAGAGGAGAGGGGAGGCGAGGGGAGAGTGCGCTCTTGTGTTGAGTTGTTCGTCGCAAAACACAAGTTTCTCAGTTGAATACGTAAAATGAGAAATGTTCTGCTTTCACAGTGAATGAGGATGTTTTTACTGCTGCAGTATGGGAAAGGATGATAGAGTTCAATCGTTCTTGCTTTTTTTATGGTGTGTCATTGACTCTTTTTATTAAATTGAAGTATAGTTGATTTACAGTGTTTCAGCTGTGCAGCAAAGTTATTCAGTAAATATATATATATGTATATAGTATACATATATATATTTCTTTTTCAGATTCTTTGCCATTATAGGTTATTACAAGATATCGAATACAGTTCCCTGTGCTATACAGTAGGTCCTTGTTGTTTATCTCATTGACTCTTAAAAGACTGATGAAATATACAGCTTCTTTCATCAGAAAAATGGCCACACACAAATATACCAAATATTGCATACAAGTTTAGGAAACCCTTGTGTATTGGTCTTCTATTCCTTCCAAAACAAATTACCACAAATTTAGTGACTTAAAGCAATACAAATTTATTATTTTACAGCTCTGGGGGTAGAAATCCAGTACAGATCTCACTGGACTAAAACCAAGATGTGAGCAGAGCTGTGTTCTTTTCTATAGACCCTGCAGGGACCTATACTCATTCAGGTGTTGGCAGTACTCAGTCCCATGAGATGATAGGACTGAAGTCTCTGTTTCCTGTCACCTGGGGATGCCTTCATTTCCTGTGGTCCTCTTTCTGGTCCTTGCAGGAATTCCTCGCTTGAATAATCTAAAGGAATCTCGACATTGCCGGATCCACACCCTTAATCACAACTGCAAAGTCCCTTTTGCAATGGAATATAACGTATTCACAGCTTCCTGGGATTGGGGCATGGACATATTTTAGAGAGGAAGGTATCATTCTGCTTACACTACTTTGTGATCTAGAACCCAGCTATAGGCCTCCAAGAAGTACTGAGAAATCTAGTTTAAAATCCTTGAATTACTTGATTATTTTCTCTCCCTCTCCTCCGCTTGTTTTCATTCTGAAGAATTCCCTGGTTACCAATATATTTGACATTTCTTTTGGGGGGGGATTTCTTAACAGAAAATTTCTACATTTCAATCAACAATACGTGATCAACTCAATCATGATATTAAAACCACATAAACTCCTATCCTGTTTAAATGAAGTAACATTAATATACGTCACACATTTTGGTACTGCCATACCCCATACTGGTGCTGAGGACCATTTGTCGTAGGCAACAAATAAACTATATTTTTGGCTTTCGAAAAACATACGGGCAGTTGTACACTCCTGACACCTCTCTGTACAGTCCGTGATCTGTACCCTATCCCAGACATTTTTTTGCCCCCTTAGAATTTTCACTGCTTCTTGTTGTGGAGTAATGGATGCAAGAGGCAGCACTGCTGTTAATCCATGTTTTGGCTTCAAATCCCCTTCCCCAGACTTGGCCGTCTCGGCACTGCCCCTGGCTCCATTCCAGGTTACCATTCCATTCCTGACCCATTGTAAAAGGGTCTGTGCCTTGTGAAATGTAAAAACACTTAAAATACCAAGCAATATTCACATTCTTGGTCTGTTCAAAACAGTCTTAGAAAAATGTAAATAATTTAAATGAGTTTGAAGAATAAATGTGGAGTGACAGACATGCATCATAATAAACATTTTTTGTTTAGTTTATAAGAGGACAGTCATTGTCTATGTCTGACAGAACTACTTAGTTGAAGTGGCTTTTCATTGTTTGCAAATGAAACCTGGAGTGGATTATCTAAACATTTAGAAATCCACTGTTGCTATCCACTGGGTAAATTCTGATAAAGGTTAACTTTTTTAATGTAAATAAAAGAGGAAAAGCCATTATAGAGGTTAGAATAGGTGATAGTTTAGTGAAAGTTCGAAGACTGACCAAAAAATAATAGGAAAGTAAAACCATCCCTCAATAAACTAGAAAAATGTTCTCTGATTTTGAGGGATTAAATTGAAAATATAGTCCAGCTCTTCTAAAATCATTAAAAGGTGATGCTTACTTATTTTTTTTTTAACAAAATCTCTCGTGAAGGACAAAGAGTAGATTTACAGTAAGTTTATTAATGCCGGTTTTGTTTCAGTCAGTTGCTACTGCCATAAATCTTTCAGTTCAACAATAGCAAAGGAAAAGGTGAGGAGATAGATGAAATTTGGATGCAGTAGGAGAAATGGAGGACTCAGGTATTTGATAAAGTTAATGCATGTCTCCTATGAATATTATTTGGGAATTAAAGAATTCTTTATTTGATTCTTTTCATGTGGCTGATTGGCAAGGGTTGCACCAAAACAATGGCAACGGCAAAATGTATTACTTAATTTTAAATCATGCTTTTTTTCCATCCATTTTTCAGTTTGGGGGATAGAACATGCAAAGTAAACTATGTATTGGGATGCTCCTCATTTGGGGATGAGGTGTCTACATGGTCTACTTTCTTTCAGCTTTGACTGCAGTAGTGGTGTAGCTGCTCGTCATTAGCAATACCTAAAGGCCTGAGGTCCTTCTTTGAAATTTGGTGTTGATATAAGCAACACTTTCCTCTGAAAGTGAAACTCACATTATAAAATAAACAGTATACTTTGTAGTTTACCAACTGTACACATGATACGTGTGTATTTGTTTGTTTATAATCTACTCTATATCTATGCCATGTGCTCTAAAATAAATTACCATTGCATGTTGCTAAGGTTTCAGGAATAACCTTAGTGGTTCACATGTGTGTTTGCCTTATTTCAGCCTTTCTCTTTATCTTCAGTCCTGTAGACTCTAAATTCTGGTTATCAGAGCTTATATATTAAATACAAACACCTAATCGTCTTGATCTACAAGCTATATATAATTAGTATTACAATACCCAATATTAGGGGCTTTACATGTAGGGTTTTCTGTTCTTTTTTTTAATTTTTAAAGTTTTATACAATTTTTAAAGGTTACACTCTACAGTTATTACAAAATAGTAGCTCTATTCCTTGTACTGTACAATACATCCTTGTAGCCTATCTTACACCCAATAGTTTGTACCTCCCACTCTCCCACCCCTATATTGCCCCTCCCCACCCACTGGTAACCACTAGCTTATTCTCTGTATCTGTGAGTCTGCTTCCATTTTTGTTATATTCACTAATTTGTTGTATTTTTTAGATTCCACATATAAGTGATATCATGTAGAATTTGTCATTCTCTGTCTGACTTATTTCACTTAGCATAATCCCTCCAAATCCATCCAGGTTGCTGCAAATGGCAAAATTTTGTTCCTTTTTATGGCTGAGTAGTAAGTATTCCATTGTATGTGTGTATATATATATATATATATATATATATATATATATATATATATACCATATCTTCTTTATCCAGTCATCTAGATAAGGACACTTAAGTTGCTTCTATATCTTGGCAATTGTAAATAATGCGTCTATGAACATTGGGATGCATGTATCTTTTCAAATTCAAAATAACATAGGGGGATTCCCTGGTGGCACAGTGGTAAAGAATCCGCCTGCCAATGCAGGGGACATGGGTTCGAGCCCTGGTCTGGGAAGATCCCACATGCCACAGAACGACTGAGCCCGTGCACCACAATTACTGAGCCTGTGCTCTAGAGCCCACAAGCCACAACTACTGAGCCCACGTGCCACAGCTACTGAAGCCCGTGTGCCAAGAGCCCATGCTCTGCAATAAGACAAGCCACCGCAATGAGAAGCCCGTGCACAGCAACGAAGAGTAACCCCCGCTCACTGCAACTAGAGAAAGTCTGCGTGCAGCAATGAAGACCCAATGCAGCCAAAAATAAATGAATAATATAAATAAATTTAATAATAATCACATAGTTATTTTTAAAAAGTGTTTTGTAACACCTGGTGTTTTGTAACACCTAGTTAACTCCTTACAAGCTACTTTAACTTTTTTTTTTTTTTTGCGGTACGCGGGCCTCTCACTGTTGTGGCCTCTCCCGCACAGGCTCAGCGGCCATGGCTCACGGGCCCAGCCGCTCCGCGGCGTGTGGGATCCTCCCAGACCGGGGCAAGAACCCGTGTCCCCTGCATTGGCAGGTGGACTCTCAACCACTGTGTCACCAGGGAAGCCCTAACCATCAATTTTAATTTTCTCAGTATAAAAATATTAATGCATAAAATTATGAAAATTCTGAATAATACAAAGGAAAAAGATTCTCTATTGCTACACCCAAGAGGTAAAGACTAAGGTTTTTGTATGTATCTTTCTATGTACTTTCTATGCTTACCATGTCTAATAATGCAACAAAATAAGATGAGGTTTTAACATTATAATCTGTGAAAGTTCTTCAAACATTTGAAATCTTGCATATCTTCCTTAAATGATAGTGCCCCAACATATCTGAATATCTATTTGTTAATAGCATGAAGTAACAATCTCTGCCCTTCTGATTCTGTAATTCATATAACTTTACTGGCATCTCCTCTATTTAAAATAGATGGATCGGGAGGGGGAAGGGTAAACGGTGACAAAGCGATAAAGAGGCATGGACATATATACACTACTAAACGTAAGGTAGATAGCTAGTGGGAAGCAGCCGCATAGCACAGGGAGATCAGCTCGGTGCTTTGTGACCGCCTAGAGGGGTGGGATAGGGAGGGTGGGAGGGAGGGAGACGCAAGCGGGAAGAGATATGGGAACATATGTGTATATATAACTGATTCATTTTGTTGTGAAGCTGAAACTAACATACCATTGTAAAGCAATTATACTCCAATAAAGATGTTTAAAAAAAAAAAATAAAATAAAATAGATGGATCTGTCTGTCCCTATTAGTAGCAATAGTGGTTATTTCTGTTTTCTTTACCCTCAACAAGGTTATTACTTTTTATAATCTTGAGGTATAACTGTAACTTTATAGTGTAATTTATATTGCTAGTACTTAAACTTAGCTAGATAGAGTTCTCAAGGACATAACTCACTTTTAATTAAATCTGTCAACATATACTGCAAACCAAATGGTCAAATAAGATTATACATTTTGGCATCTGTTAGATGTTTGCAGCTAAATACAGTTGGTTTTTTTTAACTTTTTAAAAAAAATTTATTTAATGTTTTTTAATATTGCAGGTTTTTATGAGTTATCTATTTTACACATATTAGTGTATACATGTCAATCCCAATCTCCCAATTCATCCCACCACCATCCCCACACAGGTTTTCCCCCCTTGGTGTCCATACGTTTGTTCTCTACATCTATGTCTGTATTTCTGCCTTGCAAACTAGTTCTTCTGTACCATTTTTCTAGATTCCACATATATGCGTTGATATATGATAATTGTTTTTCTCTTTCTGACTTACTTCACTCTGTATGACAGTCTCTAGGTCCATCCATGTCTCTACAAATGACCCAATTTCATTCCTTTTTATGGCTGACCATTATTCCATTGTATATATGTACCACATCTTCTTTATCCATTCGTCTGTCGATGGACACTTAGGTTGCTTCCATGACCTGGCTATTGTAAATAGTGCTGCAATGAACACTGGGGTGCATGTGTCTTTTTGAATTATGGTTTTCTCTGGGTATATACCCAGTAGTGGGATTGCTGGGTCATATGGTGATTCTAGTTTTAGTTTTTTTGTTTTGTGGTACGTGGGCCTCTCACGGTTGTGGCCTCTCCCGTTGCAGAGCACAGGCTCCGGATGCACAGGCTTAGCAGCCATGGCTCACGGGTCCAGCCGCTCTGCGGCATGTGGGATCTTCCTGGACCCGGGCACAAGCCCGTGTCCCCTGCATCGGCAGGCGGACTCTCAACCACTGTGCCACCAGGGAAGCCCTAGTTTTAGTTTTTTAAGGAACCTCCAAGGGTTTTCCATAGTGGCTGTATCAATTTACATTCCCACCAACAGTGCAAGAGGGTGCCCTTTTCTCCAAACCCTCTCCAGCATTTGTTTGTAGATTTTCTGATGATGCCCATTCTAACTGGTGTAAGGTGATACCTCATTGTAGTTTTAATTTGCATTTCTCTAATAATTAGTAATGCTGAGCAACTTTTCATGTGCCTCTTTGCCATCTGTATGTCTTCTTTGGAGAAATGTCTATTTACGTCTACTGCCCATTTTTTGACTGGGTTTTTTGTTTTTTTAATATTGAGCTGCATGAGCTGTTTATATATTTTGGAGTTTAATCCTTTGTCCATTGATTTGTTTGCAAATATTTTCTCCCATTCTGAGGGTTGTCTTTTCATCTTGTTTATAGTTTGCTGTGCAAAAGCTTTTAAATTTCATTAGGTCTTATTTGGTTTTTATTTTTATTTCCATTACTCTGGGAGGTGGGTCAAAAAGATCTTGCTGTGATTTATGTCAAAGAGTGTTCTTCCTATGTTTTCCTCTAAGAGTTTTATAGTGTCTGGTCTTATATTTAGGTCTCTAATCCATTTTGAGTTTATTTTTGTGTATGGTGTTAGGGAGTGTTCTAATTTCATTCTTTTACATGTAGCTGTCCAGTTTTCCCAGCACCACTTATTGAAGAGACTGTCTTTTCTCCATTGTATATCCTTGCCTCCTTTGTCATACATTAGTTGACGATAGGTGTGTGGGTTTACCTCTAGGCTTTCTATCCTGTTCCATTGATCTACATTTCTATTTTTGATGCCAGTACCATCTTGATTACTGTGGCTTTGTAGTATTGTCTGAAGTCAGGGAGTCTAATTCCTTCAGCTCCGTTTTTCTTTCTCAAGATTGCTTTGGCTATTCAGGGTCTTTTGTGTCTTCATACGAATTTTAAGATTTTTTGTTCTAGTTCTGTAAAAAATGCCATTGGTAATTTGATAGGAATTGCATTGAATCTGTAGATTGCTTTGGGTAGTAGAGTCATTTTCGCAATATTGATTCTTCCAATTCAAGAATATGGTATATCTCTCCATCTGTTTGTGTCATCTTTGATTTCTTTCATCAATGTCTTATAGTTTTCTGAGTACCGGTCTTTTACCTCCCTTGGTAGGTTTATTCCTAGGTGTTTTATTCTTTTTGTTACAGTGGTGAATGGGATTGTTTCCTTAATTTCTCTTTCTGATCTTTTGTTGTTAGTGTATAGGAATGCAAGAGAGTTCTGTGCATTAATTTTGTATCCTGCAACTTTACCATATTCATTGATTAGCACTAGTAGTTTTCTGGTGGCATCTTTAGGATTCTCTATGTATAATATCATGTCATCTGCAAACAGTGACAGTTTTACTTCTTCTTTTCCAATTTGTATTCTTTTATTTCTTTCTCTTCTCTGATTGCTGTGGCTAAAACTTCCAAAACTATGGCGAATAATAGCGGTGAGAGTGGGCAACCTTGTCTTGTTCCTGATCTTATAGGAAATGGTTTCAGTTTTCAACAATTGAGAATGATGTTGGCAGTGGATTTGTCATATACGGCGTTTATTATGTTGAGGTAAGTTCCCTCTGTACCTACTTTCTGGAGGGTTTTTATCATAAATGGGTGTTGAAGTTTGTCAGAAGCCTTCTCTGCATCTATTGAGATGATCATATGGTGTTTCTCCTTCAATTTGTTAATATGGTGTATCACATTGATTGATTTGCGTATATTGAAGAATCCTTGCATTCCTGGAATAAACCCCACCTGATCATGACGTATGATCCTTTTAATGTGCTGTTGGATTCTGTTTGCTAGTATTTTGTTGAGGATTTTTGCATCTATGTTCATCAATGATATTGGCCTGTAGTTTTCTTTTTTTGTCACATTTTTGTCTGGTTTTGGTATCAGGGTGATGGCGACCTCGTATAATGAGTTTGGGAGTGTTCATCCCTCTGCTATATTTTGGAAGAGTTTGAGAAGGATAGGTGTGAGCTCTTCTCTAAATGTTTGTTAGAATTATCCTGTGAAGCCATCTGGTCCTGGGCTTTTGTTTGTTGGAGGATTTTTAATCACAGTTATCACTGATGTTTGTCCATAGACCAGAAAAGTTTAAACAATATTTATAGGGCAGTCCATCTGAAAACAGCAGGTTATACTTTCTTCTCAAGTGCACATGGAACATTCTCCAGGATAGATCACCTCTTGGGTCACAAATCAAGCCTCAGTAAATTTAAGAAAATTGAAATCATATCAAGCATCTTTTCCGACCACAACAGTGTGAGATCGGGAATAAATTACAGGGAAAAAATGTAAAAATCACAAATACTTGGAGGCTAAACAATATGTTACTAAATAACCAAGAGATCACTGAAGAAATCAAAGAGGAAATCAAAAAATACCTAGAGACAAATAACAATGAAAACACGACTATCCAAAACCCATGGGATGCAGCAAAAGAAATTCTAAGAGGGAAGCTAATAGCAGTACAATTCTACCTTAAGAAACAAGAAAAATATCAAATAAAGAATCTAACTTTACACGTAAAGGAATGAGAGAAAGAAGAACAAACAAAACCCAAAGTTAGTAGAAGGAAAGAAATCATAAAGATCAGAGCACAAATGAAATAGAAACAAAGAAAACAATAACAAAGATCAACAAAACCAAAAGCTGGTTCTTTGAGAAGATAAACAAAATTTATAAACCTTTAGCCAGACTCATCAAGAAAAAGAGGGACAGGACTCAAATAAATAAAATTAGAAATGAAAAAGGAGAAGTTACAACGGACACTGCAGAAATACAAAGCATCCTAAGAGACTACTACAAGCAACTCTATGCCAATAAAATGGACAACCTGGAAGAAATGGACAAATCCTTAGAAAGGTATATAACCTTCTAAGACTGAACCAGGAAGAAATAGAAAGTATGAGCAGACCAATCACAAGTAATGAAATTGAAACTGTGATTAAAAATCTTCCAACAGGGCTTCCCTGGTGGTGCAGTGGTTGAGAGTCCGCCTGCGGATGCAGGGGACACAGGTTCGTGCCCCGGCCCGGGAAAATCCCACATGCCACGGAGCGTCTGGGCCCGTGAGCCATGGCCGCTGAGCCTGAGCGTCCGGAGCCTGTGCTCCACAACAGGAGACGCCACAACAGTGAGAGGCCCACGTACTGCAAAAAGCCAGAGGGCTTCACAGGTGAATTTTATCAAACATTTAGAGAAGCGCTAACACCCATCCTTCTCAAACTCTTCCAAAAAAAATATTACAGAGGAAGGAATGCTCTCAAACTTATTCTATGAGGCCACCATCACCCTGATACCAAATCCAGGCAAAGATACTAAATATAGTTTAGATCTGGCCTAGGGGTAAATCAGTCCTGTTTTTTTAATGAAACACTAAATTTGAAACTAGAAGTTTGATTCCTGTTCTGTTCTGCCACTAACTTACCAGACGGTAGCTGAATTCAGATTCTCTCTCTAAAGAATGTGATGAACAGTGAAGATCTCTGATAATTTTGTGATGGCAAGTCTCCTTTTATAATTATCATGTCTCCAAAGTAACCTAGAAGGATCTGTGGAAGTTGTCTTGCAAACGGTAAAAGAATAGTTCTAATTTTTAGAAAAAGAGAGAGTTGATATAAATCTACCCTACATCTTTTAGTGACTGAAATATTTATTGATTCCAACAAAGTATGAATGCTTATATAAAGATTACCCGTTAGTCAGTTATTTCCACCACGTATGTTCTCTCTCTCTTTCACACACAAACACACACACACACACACACACACACACCCTCATGGATATCAGTGTTAGTATACAAGGCCTACAGGTATCGGTGGTCAGCCCAATGTACAAAGTAATAAGGATATTTCTGGAACTTTTGAAACTTTAATATTATCATGGAGTTGTTCTTCCTGTTTCCTCAAGGGTTGTCTAATTTCCCTAGCATGGTAGGATGAATAATAGTCCCTCAGAAGATGTCCACATCCCATCCTAATCTCTAGAAGCTGTGGATGTGTTACCTTACATGACAAAAGGGACTTTGTAGATGTGACTGAGGATCTTGAAATCGGGATTATCTTGGATTCTCTAGATGGGCCCAATATAATCACAAGAGTCTTGTAATAAGAGGTAGACAGGAGGGTCAGAGTCAGAGAAGGTGATGTGATGATGAGGGAAAGAAGGGTGCAGAACAGTGGAGGCAGGTGTTGGAGGGATGCAGAGCTACGAGCCTAGTACTGCGGCAGCCTTGAGATGCTAGAAAGGCAGAAAAACAGATTCTTCCTAAGAGCATCCAGAATGGGCCCTGTCGACAACTTTATTTTAGCCTAACGAAACCCATTCAGACTTCTGATCTCCAGAACTATAAGACAATATATTTGCATTGCTCGAAGCCATTAGTTTTGTAGTAATTTGTTACAGCAGCAAAAGGAAACTAAAACACCTAGCATTTGTATTTTGAAGCTTAACTCTCCAGTTTTATCAGGTGATGACTCCAGTGAATCAGTATCTTCCCTAAATATATGACTCCACTGGGAGTCTCAAACAGGCAATCTGTATGTCCTTATTCTGGAGGGTTTGTTTATCCCAGGAAACTCTACACATTCATTTGCCTTCATGGAGTACATGCAGTAAATTGGTTTTGTCTTGAATCGCCACTTATTTTTTACCTTCACCCTAATTGAAACTGGTGAATACAATCCAAAAAACAGTGGCTTTTGCTAGGAGACATGTGTCTAACACAATAATATTTGGACCCTTTAGCAAATAATACAGACCTTTGGTCACTTTAACAAATCACATTTTCAACACATGCATAAGTATATGGGTTGACAAATTGGGAAGGCACAGTCTTGAAGACCACGAGTAAAAATGTGGAACAATCATTTTGACAAAATTACTGAAAACTCTCTGTCTGGTAAATACAGTAGCAGATTAGAAATACCTGGTCTTTTGTTTCCAGTGTTCCAATGAGATGTGTATGAAAATTCACAAAAGGATAAAAACTGGAAATACTAGTAAAAAAGAAACTTCACGTTTGACTCTTCATTGACTGGATTCAACAGAGATGAATGTATTTAAAGCAACAGTTTTGGAATAACCACTCAAATTTCTACCGTCTCAAATAGAACATTACTGAGATCCTCCAAGAAGATGTGACAATCATGGACTCACTCTTTGTATGCTACTACTTCTATGAACCAGGGGGAGTGCTTGCCAAAAAGGCAGGCAGCTGCCTTTTATATGAACAAGAACAGCATAAAATTGATGTCTCATCCTTTGTCAAAAAAGAAATATATATATGTATATTTCTAAACCCATTTAGAGTTAAATTTCAGTACAGCATAGATGGGAAAAGAAAGAGATGGGTGGAAACACGTGCCACCTGTGGATGTGTAGTTAACAATCAGTGTGATACACAGAGACAGAAACTGTAAAGCTGTAACAGCAGAGAGCTCACTGGATATGTTCTTTCAGTTACTGCATTGCATAAAACACATGGAAGGTCTCCTCCAGAGGACCCATACCTCTTAGCTGATGTCTTTCACAGATGAATGAATGCTTGGTATCAAAAAAGCTAATCTGTGATCATATTTTGGCTTAAAAATTAGGAGAATGTATTAGAAAACATTTGAGTGTTGTCCTTTAAAGAAGATACAAGGATACATATGTTCTAAAATAGAGAAGCAAAGTATCAATTTGAGAACAGCCTGGAAGGAAGGCAGAGACAGTGGTCAAAATACAAAAACAATCAAGAAGGAAAAAAACACAAGACAATCAAGATCCATGTTGGAGTGCATTAAAGAGTGAACATGTGACTAGAGAAAACTTAAAGAAACAGATTGTGGTAGGATAAACCAGAGAAAAAATCATCCGGCATAAAAATAAAAGGCCAAAAAGAATAAAACTCTGAGACAGATGATTAAATTTCTAGAGTAGAGAGAATGAACATCAAATCAAAATCGTACAGATGGTCCCAAGGATGGAGCCAGAACAACAGAAGCAGACAGAATCGAACAACAAGACACGTTTCCAAGGCCTAGATTGTTTGCATCTTCTGCCCCCGTTCAAGACCCATGGGTTGCCCTATCTGGCATGTCTTCAGCTATAAGTAGAGCTTCGTTGATTGCTCTGCAGTTTTTGCACTGGCACAGCCATTTCCTCAACCAAGGGAAAATGAAAGAAAATTCTTTTCATTCTGGGTCACCATATTTTCTTTTGTTTTATTCTGGAAGTTGGTCATATGCTTATGCCTGTCACCCACCACAAGTGAGAATTCCTTCTAAAATAAATACCCTTCTATTTTCTGTGCTATTGTGTATGGTATTTTCTTGTCATACCACACCTACCCCAATAAAGCAGTGTTGCTAAAACTGTCAGCCTGTTTCATGGCTGCT
Organism: Delphinus delphis; assembly: GCF_949987515.2. NCBI lineage: Eukaryota > Metazoa > Chordata > Mammalia > Artiodactyla > Delphinidae > Delphinus > Delphinus delphis. The sequence continues at coordinate 30,493,224 of NC_082703.1, forward strand.
TAAACATGGGTTACATGTTGTATTAAGGTGAAATCTTCAAGCAGTTGCTTTCTACCCAATATATGGTGGGGGTAATAATATTCTTACTGGTAATCTTATTAGAAAATCATTATTATTAAATGGAAATTTTAAAAGAGGAGGCCAATTATGTGATTAGGGAACTTTTATATGTGTGTCTTAATTACATTCCAGCATTGTGCTTATACTTGGCAAAAATTGTATTTGAATTTGAATACCAGAGTAAAGGGCTTTCTACTTTTATTGTTTCCAGCATTTATGTTACATTAATTGACATTCTCAAAAAAAGAGGACAGGAAAGCAAACAAATGCTCTGTTTAAGGTCAACAGTTACCACTTTTGTTGTTTGGACAATAATATGTTTAGGGTGCTAATTGCAGTTAACATTGTCATTATACATTAGTCTGAAGTATGTGTTTCTCCAATTTCCTGTAGACAAAAAAGCACGCTTCACTGAACTGGTTTATTTAACTTTCTGAAAATAATTTAACAAGTGTCACATTTCACTGACCTAAATACAAGGACAAGGACTGTCCTCTCCTGTCCAATGCTATTTCTTTTTACTTAAATCCTACGAAATAAATGAAACGACTTAATGAACACTGAATTATGTATACCCCTTGTAAAATAATAAGGGCATTTGTTTATTATACTTCAAATAAGATTGTTTGAAATATGATACCCGAGCATAAGGCTCTGTAGTTTCTTCATGAGATTCAGAAATAGATTTGGATTGATTTCTCCAATATTTCTCCAAAGTTTAAGTATAATGCTTGCTTTTTCTAACAGAGAAATAATTGGTTTATCCATTCAGTGTCTCCAAAATTTAGATTAAAAATTAACTACTGCAATGAGTACCTAGATAGTATGTAATCAGAGCTAGAATATCTAGGCAAAATTAAAGATTCAAACGCTCAACAGTATTTTCTCCTTGGCCTTTCTGTTTAGCCACAAGAATTCCGCACATATTCCAAGAATCACCTGAGTAAAGCAATAACGGTTGTATTAGTAACCTTCCACCAATATGTCTCTAAATGTATTTCAATTTTCCTATAACTTTCTGCCTTCTGGTGATCTCTGGTCTCCCTGCAGGAGTGTCAGCATATTCATGGTAAGATATCATGAAATAAAGACTAAGGATGATAATACAAAGCCCAAGTGAGTGACTGTTGGAGTTTTGTGGGAAATGACATTGCAGCTACTCTTCTAGCTTCTGACAAGTATGCGATTAGCTCTTGTCACTAAAGTCTTTCCCATCCCTGGTGATTAACTGAGCACTTCCCGTGGCAGGCTGTCCTCTGGAGAGTGTTAAACACACCTCTGAAAGAAAGAACCCCAAATACCTCTTTCTACCACTGGTGGCACTAAAGCCAATGGCAAAACGTCCAGACTTGACTTTACAACTTGACAAACAAATAAAAGAAACAACTCTAGTGTTTCCTGAGGTTTCCAGAGGATTCCAGGACACTTCTCTTAAAAGCCCTACTTTTTGTAGACACATTTGAAATATATTGCCAAACTTACACTTAATGCTATCTTGAAAAATAAAACAAGTAGACTGTTTACTGGAAGCTTATAGCACCAAGTCCGCTTTTTGAATGAAAAGGTACAAAAAGTGTTTTTGTGTGGAAATGAAGGAACTGATAGCCAGTTTCCAAAATGACTTTGGCGAGATTCATTTCACTGTGACTCTATCACATCAAATCTCCAAAGTGGCTGAGGTTTCAGAAAGAGAGTGACTTTTCTTTTGGGGTTCAGGAAGCTAAACTTCATTCAAACAGCAACTCAATTGTTTCTGTGTTTACAGTCTCATGTGCGGAGACATTGTCTTCAACCTCTAACTCCCATAGACATCAGCTCTGACGCAGTAAAGAAAGTCAAGGACAGCTTCCTGCTCACAGTGGCAAACAAAACAATCTGGGAAAAAGGTGCTGGGTACACGTTACAGAGACCCAAGGCACTATTTTTCCATTTCTTTTCTTATGCAAATGGAATAAACCAAGAGACTAAGAATCTTGATTGAATTTGATAGGTAACTTCTTTAGACCTCTGATTTCCCTTTTTCAGATGTTCTCATCTCATTTTACCTTTTAAAATCGTTACTCATCAAGTATTCTTGGGCTTCTCTTTTTGTGAATTGTCATTTAGATGAGCTTTTGCAAGACCAAGTATTCTTTGGAATTTTTATACACATGAACATATGTATATGTGATTTGCTCTCATAATATCACTTCCTTGGGCTCTAAAAAATGTACTGGGCTTTTAGTTTTTTTATGCAGCTACTCCTCAACTATAGAGTCAAATAGAATTTTGTTTCCATGGCCATTCATGTTGCTCTTCAGAACTTAATATACTTGAAGGACGGGAATTAACACTGCCTCGTGGAGATAATTGTGTTGAATTTTTGGCAGTGACTTCGTTCTGCACTTTCAAGTGTTGGCCTTGCTGCTGCCTCTTTTCTTGTGTTTCTTTTTCTTTGATTTATTCTTTCAGCAGTTGTAAAAATGACAGAATATTAGCCACAAATAATTTTAAATGGTATGCAAAACTGTAATAGTTTTGTTAGGAAGGATGAAAGTTGTTAATATTTTCACATTCACAAATTTAGTTGCCAGCAAATCACTTTACTTGATGTTTTAGGAAGCATTTCCAGAATTTTCAGTCCTTTTTTTTCCATCTGAAAGGACTCAGCCCTAGAGGATTGATTCTAACAAAACCTATCCCCCCAAAATTTGGACACATTCTTAAGCTATCACCAGTAGAGAGGTAACATTGTGATAAACCATACAATTTTTTTTTTTCTCTAGGGAAGAGGTAACTTTAAAGTGCAGTTGCTATACAAACAGTAACCATAATAATTATTTACAAATTTGGGTATCAAAATTGTGGAATTTGAGCAGAAAAGTACAAAGGTTGGGGACAATGCAGAGGAAAAAAAAAGGCACAAAGAAACTTTAAACTGATATGTTTTTCTGACCCAACTGGAAATATGTGTTGGTTTCACAAGGACACACACATATGTAAAAATTCATTGAAAAAGAGGTAAAAAAATTCACCCAGCATGCAGCTCTGCAATATTTAGGAATACATGCTCAATATACAACTAAAAATATGCAAACTAATTTATGTAAAAAGGATGGTTTTATTGGTGACGTATAATGGCCAAATATTAGAAACATCTCAAATGTCCATTATGAACATTTTTTTAAATTATGAAATTAATTTTTGCTTATATACATAATGGAATACTATGCAGCTATAAATTTATATAATTTCAGAGGAGAATATTCAATGATATTTAAATGTTTTCACAGTACATTAATTATTAAATCAAATCATAAAAGTATGTCTACAGTATAACCTAAGTTTTAAAATCAAATTTACAGATATATTAGAAGCAGACAAATTTCCTAGAAGATATATATACCAACTTTTAATAATGCTTATAACTTTGATGAGATTACAGGGGACTATTTTTTTCCTTGGGCTTTTGTGTATTTTCCCAATATACTATAATAAATAAATGATTCTGATAAAAAATATATAAGGAATATTATTTTAAAATATATATTAGGAGACATCATTATTGCTCACTCCTCTGTCAGTGAAAGAATGTGTTTCTGGTCCTGCCTCTTCCACCTTTGAGGTCAGCTCCTTCCCAGCATATCTGGGTGGCTGCTGTTCTCCATCTGATCCAAGTGTGAATAAGATAGTACTTTTTGGTGAGATAAGGGAAACTGGTTTCAAAGGAAATATGGAAAAAAAGTGCTTTTTCACATTAGTATTAATATGCTTGACAGCGTGTTAGAATAGAATATGGAAGAAAAATAAAGAGTAGAGGAGACCTTCAAGATGGCAGAGGACTAAGATGTGGAGATCACCTTCCTCCCCACAAATCCATCGAGAATACATCTACATGTGGAACAACTCCTAGAGAACACCTACTGAACTCTGGCAGAAGACCTCAGACTTCCCAAAAGGGTCTTGGTGCTCCGGCCATGTGTCAGGCCTGTGGCTCTGAGATGGGAGAGCCGAGTTCAGGACACTGGTCCACCAGAGACCTCCCGGTTCCACATAATATCAAACGGCGAAGACACTCCCAGAGATCTCCATCTCAATGCTAAGACCCAGCTCCACTCAACAACCAGCAAGGTACAGTGCTGGACACCCTATGCAACAGCACTAGCAAGACAGGAACAAAACCCCACCCATTAGCAGAGAGGCTGCCTAAAATCATAATAAGGTCATAGACACCCCAAAACAAACTACCAGACATGGTCCTGCCCACCAGAAAGACAAGATCCAGCCTCATCCACCAGAACACAGGCACCAGTCCCCTCCACCAGGAGGCCTAGACAATCCACTGAACCAACCTTAGCCACTGGGGGCAGACACCAAAAACAGCGGGAACTACAAACATGCAGCCTGCGAAAAGGAGACCCCAAACACAGTAAGTTAAGCAAAATGAGAACACAGAGAAAAACACAGCAGATGAAGAAGCAACGTAAAAATCCACCAGAGCAAACAAATGAAGAGGAAATAGGCAGTCTACCAGAAAAAGAATTCAGAATAATGATAGTAAAGATGATTCAAAATCTTGGAAATAGAATGGAGAAAATACAAGAAAGGTTTAACAAGGACCTAGAAGAACTAAAGAGCAAACAAACAATGATGAACAGCACAGTAAATGAAATTTAAAATTCTCTGGAAGGAATCAGTAGCAGAATAACTGAGGCAGAAGAATGGATAAGTGACCTGGAAGATAAAATAGTGGAAATAACTACCACAGAGCAGAATAAAGAAAAAAGAATGAAAGGAATTGAGAACAGTCTCAGAGACTCTGGAACAACATTAAATGCACCAACATTCGAATTTTAGGGGTCCCAGAAGAAGACAAGAAAAAGGGACTGAGAAAATATTTGAAGAGATGATTACAGTTGAAAACTTCCCTAATATGGGTAAGGAAATAGTCAATCAAATCCATGAAACGTAGAGAGTCCCATACAGGATAAATCCAAGGAGAAACATGCCAAGACACATATTAATCAAACTATCAAAAATTAAATACAAAGAAAAAAATATTAAAAGCAGCAAAGGAAAAGCAACAATTAACATACAAGGGAATCCCCATAAGATTAACAGCTGATCTTTCAGCAGAAACTCTGCAAGCCTGAAGGGAGTGGCAGGACATATTTAAAGTGATGAAAGAGAAAAACCTACAACCAAGATTACTCTACCCAGCAAGGATCTCATTCAGATTCAATGGAGAAATTAAAACCTTTACAGATAAGCAAAAGCTAAGAGAACTCAGCACCACCAAACCAGCTTTATAACAAATGCTAAAGGAACTTCTCTAGGCAGGAAACACAAGAGAAGGAAAAGACCTACAATAACAAACCCAAAACAATTAAGAAAATGGTAATAGGAACATACATATTGATAACTACCTTAAATGTAAATGGATTAAATGCTCAAACCAAAAGACATACACTGGCTGAATGGATACAAAAACAAGACCGGTATATATGCTGTGTAAAAGAGACCCACTTCAGACCTAGGGACACATATAGACTGAAAGTGAGGGGATGGAAAAAGATATTCCATGCAAATGGAAATCAAAAGAAAGCTGCAGTAGCAATTCTCATATCAGACAAAATAGACTTTAAGGACACTACATAATGATCAAGGGATCAATTCAAGAAGATATAACAATTTCAAATATTTATGCACCCAACATAGGAGCACCTCAATACATAAGGCAAATGCTAATAGCCATAAAAGGGGAAATCAACAGTTACACAATCATAGTAGGGGACTTTAACACCCCACTTTCACCAATGGACAGATTGTCACAAATGAAAGTAAATAGGGAAACACAAGCTTTAAATGAGACATTAAACAAGATGGACTTAATTGATATTTATAGAACATTCCATTCAAAAACAACAGAATGGACTTTCTTCTCAAGTGCTCTTGGAACGTTCTCCAGGATAGATCATATCTTGGAGCACAAATCAAGCCTTGGTAAATTTAAGAAAATTGAAATCATATCAAGTATCTTTCCATCAAGTTCCATTCCAAACACAATGCTATGAGACTAGATATCAATTACAGGAAAAAATCTGTAAAAAATACAAACACATGGAGGCTAAACAATACACTACTAAATAACCAAGAGATCACTGAAGACATGAAAGAGGAAATCAAAAAATACCTAGAAAAAAAAGACAGTGAAAATACATCCACCCAAACCTATGGGCTGCAGCAAAAGCAGTTCTAAGAGGGAAGTTTATAGCAATAAAATCCTACCTCAGAAAATAACAGACATCTCAAATAAACAACCTAAACTTACACCTAAAGCAATTAGAGAAAGAAGAACAAAAGAACCCCAAAGTTAGCAGAAGGAAAGAAATCATAAAGATCAGCTCAGGAAAAAATGAAAAAGAAATGAGGGAAACAATAGCAAAGATCAATAAATCTAAGAGCTGGTTTTTGAGGAGATAAGCAAAATGGATAAACCATTAGCCAGACTCATCAAGAAAAAAAGGGAGAAGACTCAAATCAATAGAATTAGAAATGAAAAAGGAGAAGTAACAACTGACACTGCAGAAATACAAAGGATCATGAGAGAATACTACAAGCAACTCTATGCCAATAAAATGGACAACCTGGAAGAAATGGAAAATTCTTAGAAAAGCACAACCTTCTGAGTCTGAACAAGGAAGAAATAGAAAATATAAACAGACCAATCACAAGCACTGAAATTGAGGCTGTGATTAAAAACCTTCCAACAAACAAAAGTCCAGGACCAAGTGGCTTCACAGGTGAATTCTATCAGACATTTAGAGAAGAGCTAACACCTATCCATCTCAAACTCTTCCAAAATGTAGCAGAGGGAGGAACTCTCCCAAACTCATTCTACGAGGCCACCATCACCTGATCATCATACCAGAACCAGACAAAGAAGTCACAAAGAAAAAAAAACTACAGGACAATATCACTGATGAACATAGATGCAAAAATCCTCAACAAAATACTAGGAAACAGAATCCAACAGCACATTAAAAGGATCATACGCCATGATCAGGTGGGGTTTATCCCAGGAATGCAAGGATTCTTCAATATATGCAAATCAATCAAAGTGATACACCATATCAACAAACTGAAGGATAAAAACCATATGATCATCTCAATAGATGTAGAAAATCTTTCGACAAAATTCAACACCAATTTACGATAAAACACCCTCCAGAAAGTAAGCATAGAGGGAATTTACCTCAACATAATGAAGGCCATATGACAAACCCGCCAACATCATTGTCAATGGTGAAAAACTGAAACCATTTCCTCTAATATCAAAAACAAGACAAGGCTGTCCACTCTCACAACTATTATTCAACATAGTTTTGGAAGTTTTAGCCACAGCAATCAGAGAAGAAAAAGAAATAAAAGGAATCCAAGTTGGAAAAGAAGAAGTAAAGCTGTTACTGTTTGCAGATGACATGATACTATACATAGAAAATCCTAAAGATGCTACCAGAAAACTACTAGAACTAATCAATGAATTTGGTAAAGTAGCAGGATACAAAATTAATGCACAGAAATCTCTTGCATTCCTATACACTAATGTTGAAAAATCTGAAAGAGAAATTAAGGAAACACTCCCATTTACCATTGCAGCAAAAAGAGTAAAATACTTAGGAATAAACCTACCAAAGGAGACAAAAGACGTATATGCAGAAAACTATGAGACACTGATGAAAGAAATTAAAGATGATACAAACAGATGGAGAGATATACCATGTTCTTGGACTGGAAGAATCAACATTGTGAAAATGACTCTACTACCCAAAGCAATCTACAGATTCAGTGCAATTCCTATCAAACTACCAATGGCATTATTCACAGAACTAGGTACAAAAGATTTCACAATTTGTATGGAATCACAAAAGACCCCGAATAGCCAAAGCAATCTTGAGGAAGAAAAACGGAGCTGGAAGAATCAGGCTCCTGGACTTCAGACTATACTACAAAGCTACAGTAATCAAGACAGTATGGTACTGGCACAAAAACAGAAATATAGACCAATGGAACAGGTTAGAAAGCCCAGAGATAAACCCACGCACATATGGTCACCTTATTTTTGATAAAGGAGGCAAGAATATACAATGGAGAAAAGACAGTCTCCTCAATAAGTGGTGCTGGGAAAACTGGACAGCTACATGTAAAAGAATAAAATTAGAACACTCCCTAACCCCATACACAAGAATAATCTCAAAATGGATTAAAGACCTAAATTTAAGGCCCAAAACTATAAAACTCTTAGAGGAAAACATAGGCAGAACAGTCTATGACATACATCACTGCAAGATCCTTTTTGACCCACCTCCTAGAGTAATGGAAATAAAAACAAAAACGTATGGGACGTAATGAAACTTAAAAGCTTTTACACAGCAAAGGAAACCATAAACAAGACAAAATACAACCCTAGAATAGGAGAAAATATTTGCAAATGAAGCCACTGACAAAGAGTGTAAAAAGACATATCAGGAAAGTACCAAACCAAAGAACATTACTGTAATGTGTTAAGGCCAGCTAAAATAAACAAACAAAAACAGAACATGAGGAGTAGGGAGACTCATTATCTAATGATAATACATTCTATTAACTAAGAGGATATAGGAATGTTAAAGATTATGCATCTAAAACACCTTGGAAATAGATGAGGCAAAAGTTGGTGGAACTACAGGAGGAAATTCCTAAGAGCTCATAATTAAAACATTTTTCTTAGTAATTATTGACAGGTAAACAAAAAATAGAATATCTAAAAAATACAGTTAACAAGAGTGACCCCTGGATACATAGAGTTCTAGAGCCAATAATTTTTTAAATATGTTTTCTCTGTAACTCTTAGAACATTTATAAAAATTGATCAATACTAAGCCAGAAAGAGTCTCAAATTTCAATGAATAGATTATCATATAGTATGTGATTTTACAAGTCAGAAGTTAATAATGAACAGAAAAATAGTTTTGCCTTTTCAGCTCTCAGATCTGAAGGAAAATACTATGCAGCAATAACCATCAGAGTCAGCTGCCTTAGTTTTGTTTTCTGTTTTTTTTTAAATTGCTGTTTTACTATTATCACATTTTCTTCATAAATCTTGAGAATTTTTGTCTGTCCTTCTGTCATTTGTGTATTGTTTGCTTTGTTACTTTACTACCCATTAACCCCCCCAAAGTCTCCCTCTTTCAGTCTCTTATTGATCTTCATTTTAAAATAGTAGAATAGGCATTTAGGAGTTTATATTATCATTAAAATGGTCTCGTCTAGGTTTTGCATTGCAAACCTCTGAGTTTGGACTTCTTATGTTTCAAAACAAACATCATCAAAACAAAGAAAAGGAATAGAAAAATCAAACAAAACAAAGCAAAAACTTGAGTTAAAGCAATTACTTAAGAGAGTTAAGTAGCAATATACGTAGAACGTCAGTGGATATTTATCATTGAAACCAATAATGGGGACATGGGAGAATTTACAAAAATACATTTATAAAATCAATAAGTATACAATGTCAATCTCAGATTCTACAGAGGGTGACAAATTAGAACAAAACATTTTGTGAGTATAATATACAATTTCCATGATAATTGCTAACATATATTCTATGACTTAGTCAACAAAAGTTTTCTTTCCTGTGACAAAATAGTTTTTAAGCGGAACTCAAGAGGAATGATTAACACTGCTGATGCCTCCCTGTAATTACTCAAAATTACTCTTCTTATCCTTTGTTCCTAACAGTTTTTACTTTACTTGTTCAATGCCAGCTGGAGGGTAAATGGGTCTGCAGAAGGAACTCTTAGAAGTAAATGAGTATTCATGGGGGACACTGAGCTTTTCTGGCTGGTCATTTGCTTGATTAGTTGCATAGAGCATATGTGTTCATGTTATTCTGAGATTTCTCTTGTGCATACTTTCAGATCATGTGTCCGTTTTCCCATATGTTTCTTATCCTTATTCTTTCTTCCCCTTGGAAGGAAAAAGTTGCCTATGACAACTGAAGTTATATATTTAGTTCATTTATATTATTTGCTCAGACATTCTTTTTTTCTTCCGGAATGAGGTGGAATGTAACCAAAATATATTCCTGCATCAGCCAGATGTCATCCTCACTTTTCTCCACTAAAAACTGTGGTTCACTTTTTAAGACTCTGTGCCAGAGACCAGAGAAAATTTAAGCTAGAGTCTCAGGTAAGGTGATCGCTTCTCAACCCCAATCTCTCAATCAAGATTCTGTTACTTTTCGGGGCTTCCCTGGTGGCGCAGCGGTTGAGAGTCCGCCTGCCAATGCAGGGGACACGGGTTCGTGCCCCGGTCCGGGAAGATCCCACCTGCCGCGGAGCAGCTGGGCCCGTGAGCCATGGCGTCTGGACCTGCGCGTCTGGAGCCTGTGCTCCGCAACAGGAGAGGCCACAACAGTGAGAGGCCCGCGTACTGCAAAAAAAAAAAAAAAAAAGATTATGTTACTTTTCTAGATATGTATGAAAAACTCTTCTCACACACACAAACACACACACACACAGAGCATGTGCCCTTACCTGTGAACACACATATATTTACAAGAAAAATAATTTCAAGCTCTCGCTTCATTTTTGAAATTAAGACTGTCTCAGAAAACAGAATATATGTGTTCACAAACAGCTCTTATTATAGTTTAAACCTACTTTGGCTTTTCTCTTTTTTTATTCAGTTATTCATAATAAGAATAGATTTCCACTTGAAATTTAGGGACATGATTTCAAGTTTGTTTTATTTTGTCCACATTTAAGTAAGTTAATAGTATCCTTCACCAAATAAAATCCTACAGAGTGAACATCGAACCATCAATTCAACAATGTATATAGTCCAGTGTCTCATTTAGTAACATATGTAAGATCTTTGTGCTGGTTATTAAGCTATTTTCTTTTTTTAATCTTCTTTTTAAAGGTTTATTTTTATTTATTTATTATTTATTTAGGCTGTGCCGGGTCTTAGTTGCGGCCTGCACACGGGATCTAGCTCCCTGACCAGGGATGGAACCTGGGCCCCCTGCACTGGGAGCACGGAGCCCTACCCATTGGACCGCCAGGGAAGCCCCGAAGCTATTTTCTCTCCGTTTCAAATCCTGCCCCCTCTGCTCTGCTTGGCTCCCTGCAAGACACATTTCCCTTTTGCCAGATGGTTCCGGCTGTGCCAGGTGTCGAGAGACAGTGCTAGGCTGGAGAAGATGGCAACTCTTCATTCCTGTCCTCCCCTCTGTCCTGTCAGAGTCACCCGGCGATGCCCCATCCCCTGGCTATGGCTAATTGGCAGATTTCCCAACGCTTTGAGAATCAACCTCAAGGTGCTCCTTAAGGAGCATCAGCCCCTGCTGGCTGGCTCGCCCTCCTCTTAGATCTAATCCCAGCTCCACAGGCCTCCTCCCTAAGCTTCTGAGACCCGCGCGCCAGCCCAGTGGTGACCACCGTGGAGATCTAAGCTCCTGCAGATTTCTAAGTTTCCAGACTCTTCCCTCTATTCTCCAGTCCTAGTGATGGCTGCTGGTAGCTGCTTCCTGGAGTTATTACCTCTGTGGTACTCTAGTATTCCCTTTATTGCCACTTCTCTTCTTCAACATCTGGTTGATAATCCTCCGTGTTACATTATTCCTAGGAAAAGGGAATGCTGCCCTTTCTGTCCCTTGACTCAACACTGGCATGATGCGTGGCGCTCTCATGTAAGAGCAGAAACCCCACCATTTATTGAAGCGGAGCTATTGTAACACCTACATACAACCTATATAATAACCTGTATAATACCTACGTATGACATATAACTGTCAGCAAATATTTGACATATTTTAAGGGAATGACGCTTGGGACAGAGGCTCCTAGACACATGATTTGGAAGTTATTTATAGTATATCTTTTAAGAGTATTAACTAAAATTAAAAGGGTACTATAGATAAGATGACTTTGCTAACCAACTTATCCATCGAATCTATTAGGTATATGTATTATCAGAAATACAAGTCACATTTAAATATACAGTTGTAAAACCTACAAATCATTCTGTATATTTTGTTCATAAACATTGAGAAGCATTAGTCATTTATATAACGTTAATTATTTTCTTCTCTGTCAGCAACCAAGGCATATAAATAAGTACATATGAAGTTAAAATGATCAAAAGAAACTATCTGAAATGAAGATGACTGTACTATCACACTTAATTTTTATCTTTTTTAGAACAGTGTACACATATAAAGAAAAGCCAAACTAAAACGTCAAAATTACACCATTTTCAGGGACACAATAACCATTGGGAATTAAGCCACACATTAGTCCAATGTACTTCCAGTTTGCAAGGCATATACCTTCCCTTCAGCGTGAACATGTTCTTAGTCTTTAGCCGCCCCAGATCCCACCAGTGTTGATAATTCCTCACCTGCCTCGTCTCTGACCATGCCACCGACTTCAGGCACCTCCTGTGAACGGAGACTCAACATATTTTATGCAGTCAAGTCAGACAGTATTAGACGCACAAGAGAGCGTGGAGAGGGGCAGGTGGAAAAAGCAGCTTGGCACCAGGGCCAAAAGGGGAAGATGTGTTAGAGACTGGAGCTGCCTTAATATAACCGTTTCCCCCTCATCCTTACAAACAGGACCTAGGATGACAATGTTCTCAATCATAGGACTATGTATTCCCCAGACACACTTGAAGCCACTTTTAACCATGTAACTAAGTGCAGTTAATGAAGCGGAATCAGAAGTGTTATACGGTACTTTCAAAACAAAATGGTACTGATGAACCTTGTGGCAGAGCAGGAATAAAGACGCAGACACAGAGAATGGACTTGAGGACACGGGGAGGCGGAGGGGTAAGCTGGGACGCAGTGAGAGAGTGGCATGGACATATATACACTACCAAATGTAAAATGGATAGCTAGTAGGAAGCAGCCACATAGCACAGGGAGATCAGCTCAGTGCTTTGTGACCACCTAGAGGGGTAGGATAGGGAGGGAGGGTGGGAGGAAGACACAAGAGGGAAGGGATATGGGGATGTATGTATACATATAGCTGATTCACTTTGTTGTACAACAAAAACTAACAGCATTGTGAAGCAATTATACTCCAATGATGTGTTTTTTAAAAAAAGGCAGTGGGTGGAAATTACACTTTGGGTAGGATAGATTACATAGGAATAGAACAGCACTTCTGCAGAAAATAATTGAAATCCAGATAAAATACACAAGCAAAATGTTTAATGGCAGTCGAGAGACAAGAAGTGAGGTAGGAGAGCTGAACGTGTTCCAGAGCTCAGCTGAGCTGGGAGGGAGAAAGCAGAGCTGTCAGGGATCGCCTGGCTGATTAGAGCAACAAGCCCAAAAGGAAAGGGTTAAGCCTTTCATGGCTTCCTGAGGCGGTGTAAGCAAGAGACTAAAACCAGAGAAACACCAACTCCCCCGATTCCATTTTCCCCCGTGGAATGGGCACCGTTGAAGGTCGGTGGATCAATGCAGGTGCGGGCATGTGCCGCAGCGGAAGGGGCCCCGAAGGCTCCTGCAATTGTGTGGACCATGGAGTTCGGGGGGGTGGGGGGGGGTGTGAAACGGAAGGACGGGGGTGGAATGTAGTAGATGCTGAGTCAGGCTGGGGAAAAATAGCGCCCCCCCACTTCATAAGGAGACCTTGGCAAGGCCTCAGATAAAGAGATTTAGGAATGAAGGCACTGCGGCTCAGTATTTAAATACGTGAAATGCATGGCCTGTCAGAGGAGCCCAAGTCCTGACTTGGCTGTCCACTGGCTGTGCCCCAAATTCGAGGTCTGTCAGGGAAAGCCTCCGTAATTGCCTATGGTCAGGCACGAGAAAGCACACAGAGGCTTTGAATCAGGAGCCAGACTCCTCAGAGGTGAAATAATTTCTGCCTCGCCTTCTACCCTGGGGCGGATGGATCTGGGCGAGAGCTGGGGACTCAGAAGCTCAGCTCTGATCCCCCAGAGGCTGCTGCCCGGAGACAGAGGAAACCCTGGGGTTATGATAGAATTTGGCAACTCCAAGCATGTGGTTAATTTTCCCCTGAAAATATTGCCGAATTCTGGGCTCCATGGGGCAGGAGATGTAAAAGCTAGGTGGGAAACCTCTGAAAAGCATATCAGAGCTATCACCAGTCTTATAAGACAAAAATTACTCCCTGAAATGGAGAGGGGCCTTGGAGAATACCCAGAGCTCTTGGTTGAGTCCGGATCAAACTCGAGTAGAATAAGCTTCAGTGGGGCTGCGGTGCAGCCGTGATTCAGAGCAGTTCTAACTAAGCCTCTGTTGTTTCAGCACAGTAGCAAAGGTAAATACTGTCTGGAGGAATATATTATCACTGTAAGCCTCTTAATTGTTTTACAATAGAAAAACTTGCCTTTAATAAAAATTGCTAAAGCACAAAACTAATATCAGACCAAAAATAAAATAAAATGAAATAAATAACATAGAAACAGGCTCACAGATCATTGAGATATGGGTGCTACCTGACAAGGACTTCAGAATAATTATGATCACGGCGTTGTTACTGTTTCCGGTGCGCTTTATTCCTTTGTGTAATTCCCTATATCTACCTGGTATAATTCCCTTCTACTTCAAGAAGGACTTCCTTTAACATTTCTTCTAGTGAAGAGCTGTCAGTGATGAGTTCGTTAAGTGTTTGTATGTGTGACCCTACAAAATGTAGAGCAACTGAAATTCCCATATACTCCCAGAGGTAATGTAAACAGGTACAATCACAGTGGACAACCAACAGTTTCTTAGAAAGTTCAACACATACCCCTGATACACCCATTCCACTCTTAGGTATTTATCCAAGAGACACAAAACTCCAGTCCAAAGATTTGTGTACAAATATTCAGAGTAGCTGTATTTGTAAAATCCCAAACTGGAGATCACCCAAGTATATACTTATATTGGGGGAATAGATAAACAAATTTTGGCATACCCACACCAAGGAATACTCACCAGCAATAAAAAGAAATGATTATTGGGGGCTTCCCTGGTGGCGCAGTGGTTGAGAATCTGCCTGCTAATGCAGGGGACACGGGTTCGAGCCCTGGTCTGGGAGGATCCCACATGCCGCGGAGCAACTAGGCCCGTGAGCCACAACTACTGAGCCTGCGCGTCTGGAGCCTGTGCTCCGCAACAAGAGAGGCCGCGACAGCGAGAGGCCCGCGCACCGCGATGAAGAGTGGCCCCCGCTCGCCACAACTATAGAGAGCCCTCGCACAGAAACGAAGACCCAACACAACAAAAATTAATTAATTAATTAATAAACTCCTACCCCCAACATCTTTTAAAAAAAAAAAAAAAGAAATGATTATTGATGTACGCAACAATATGGATACATTTCAAAATCATTATTCTGCATGAAAAAGTAAGGCAGAAAGAGTGCATTCTGTATGATTCCATATATATATAAAGTTTTAGAAAATTCTAACTAACCTACGGTGACAGAAAGCAGATCAGGGATGATTGCCTGTGGTTAGGAATGGAGAGAGAGATGGATTACAGAGGGGAAAAAGGAAATTTTCTAGTGTAATTAAAATGTTCAGTATTTTGATTGTGATGATGGTTTTATAGGTATATATATGTCAAAAATGACCAAATTTTGCAACTTAAATATGTAAAGTTTATTGTATTTTATATTCCAATATAAATTACGATAAAATTATATCAATTTTCATATATAATTATATATCAATTTGGATAATCTTTATTCAGTATTTTTTATACTGTGTTAAATTTCAAAATGAAAATGTTGACGTGTAATACATTTTTCCTATACCTGCTCTTTGATACTTTCTACTTTTTCTCCTTAAAAAATTTAATTTTACATAAATGTTGGTAAATTAAAGTTACTTATAATTAGGGCACACTGGAATTTTTCAATCTTTTTATAACCTCAGTTATACATATAAATTAGTTGTTCTCAACCAAGAGTGGAGTGTGGCTTTGCCCCTCTCCTTCCAGGGGACACCTGGCAAGGTCTGCAGACATTTCGGGTTGTCACAGCTGGGAGGGTACTACTATTCTAATGGGTAGAGGCCAGAATGCTACTAAATATCCAATGATACACAGCACAGACACTCCCTCTGCCACCAAGCAAGGAATTATCCAGTTCAAATGTCATTAGTGCCAAAGATGAGAAACCCTGACGGAAATTATTTATTTATTTACTTGTTTGTTTGTTTATTTTATTGCGTTGAATGGTAAAGAAACAAGTAGAAATGAACTAATGAAGAAAAAAATTTATTTTAAATGCAGGAAAAAAACCCCAATACATACTAAGTTAATTTTGTTTCTTAGCGATAGAATAAAGTGAAAATTCACAATTTAAGCTACTTTAGGAAGTCCACTCATTTCAAGTAATGCAATATTATAGCACCTTTTGAAGATAAAAAAGATTTTTTCATTCCAAATAAGAGTAACTCCTAAGGAGACTTAGAATAACTCCTAAAAATGTTTCCAGTTAGCAGTTACATTATTACAAAGCTAGGGGCCCTGATGACATTTTTTAGTAATTTAAATGATAATAATGTCCTAAAATATTTAAAACAATGGAAATCTTAATGTGAAACGCCCCCTCTGGGTTCCCCAGCCCTTCTCTCAATAGGTATCTCTCAAACCCTATTGTTTTCATTATTAGTTTCTCAGCAAATTGTTCCATGGAAAGAACAAAGCAAGTCTCAGGAAAATTATAGCATAATAAATAGAATAAAAATTTACAGTGTATTGTATAATATTTTGGTATCTACTACTTTAAAAACTATATTGTTAGCAGAAAAACCATTTCACAGGATCGACGTAGTAAATATTTTTATGAAGATGATAAATTCAGTTATAGTGCATAAATTCAGACATTATTTCTCATAGTAAATTTTTTAAATTTCTATTCTTGAGACAATCTGAACCTTTAGAAATGTCCTGTATTTAGTTCTGTTACTTTCAAAGTAAAGTTATTTGCCATTTCATTATTTTGTTATCAATCTAGAATAGTCATTTAGGGGAATGTCATAGATTTAACTCTGTTGATGAATTCTAAACCCACTCTAAAGTTTAGACACAAACATAGTAGCACAAGACTCATTTCAGATTAGATATGGGGTATCTTTCTTAATGTTGTTTTAGTTTGCCCAGTAGGAAAAGAGAAACTCTGAAGCTTAATCCTGTTAATTAGCTTTTGGCAAACATAGCTACAAACAGTTTAAAAATCCTATCTCACTCTAGTGTATGGAAGTTTAATAAAACACGCTGATAGCTGTAGCTTGCCCTTTCTTTTCTAATTGTAATCACCCTTCCAACTCATTATTGCTGTGGCTCCCGTTTTGCAAAGCAGAGAATTAGAGGAAAGGTGGGGCTAAGGGTTATTTTTTTAAAGATTAACTTAAAGTGTTTATTCAAAGGGCTAACCATATCACATTAGCTCTACAACGTCTTCTATCAATTCATGGTTTTAATATATTGTGGAATCTGAAGAGACTTTATGAAAATAATGTCCAAAGCTGACTCCCAGTCATGGCACCAGGAAGGGCTGAGAATCACTTCTAAGTATAATCAGGAAAGAAAATGAATTCACCAGACAACTAGGCAAGCATTGCTTCCATTGAACCCGGTTCTTATAATTAACCTTGAAGAGCATTGTAGCTCAGTGTGTTTAACCCAGAGGAATAGCTGATAGAAAACACCACAGTGAAAGAAATACAGGAAGAGACAAGCCAAGGAATTTTCTAGTAGTTGTGAAAAGAACATCAGAGAATGCAATTCCCGTGAGCTTTGTGTTCCCTAATTATTTTTAGGCGGCAAAGAAAAGACTTTGCGCATTTGGATGAATATCCCTAAAGGAAGAATGTATAGACGTTGTAAATAAAATCACTAGACCTCTGATTTTAGGCTTAATTGTCTTAAAATAATAGTAAGACAATTGCCAACATGTTGTAGGCAGCAGATTTTCCATTACAAATTTTCCTCATTCATGTTTTTGTATCATTAAAGTATATTAAAAAATAACCCTGCACAGGAATTTCTGTAACCAGCTGTACCTCTCATCGTTCAGTCTTCCTCTTTTCTCTTCCTGTTTTCACTTTTATTAATTGTTTCCCAAGTTATTTTGGTCACTTCTGGATTCTACTAACATTTATTGAGAACTTTGTATATACTAGGCATAGGGTTAAGTGCTTAAAAAATGTTTTTTTCCTTTAATTCCACAACGATCTCATGTGCAGGCACTATTACATACCACATAGTTGTGAAGAATGAGGCTTAAACTTGTAAGTTTAAATAATTACTCAGTCACTCAGCTAGTCAGGAACAGAGTTCTAATTTAAAAGGACAAACTCTGCCTCCTACCAGTTTTTACTTACCCCTCACATACTACTTCCTCTCCCAATGCCTTTCTTTGGCCTGAGTGAAAGCGATGTTACCCAAGTCTCAGGGCTCACGTGTGTATTTGTAAAATTCCCACACTGAGCCTCCTCTCTGAACCGCCTAGATTTCTTTGGTCTCAAAATCAACTTGAAGAAGAAAGCAGAGAATTTATTATGAGTAGCTTTATAGCAAAACATGATAAAGTATTACCACTATTTTTATTGTAAACTTGATTGAGATTACTTTTGCATAGCTTAAACCGCCTCAATTTTTAAGTTTAAAAATGATGATTTATGTTGTTACCCCAAGGGGAAGCTGAGATTATTCCAGGAATATTCTAAACTCTTGTTTATTTCATGGTAGCTTTCTCATCCAAGAGAAATGCCACTACTGAAATGAATGCAGATTCTAGCTGAAAAAAGAAAAAAGGATCATTTTAGTCTCCCCAAACTGAACATCTGTCGAATTCAGGGGCAGTACAGTTACTGGGATCATATATAGCCACCATGTTCATTCATGAGGATGCTATAGAACTAGTAACTTAGAAACAGATGCGTGCATGTCTGGGGGAAACATCTTTGGTTCTACATACTTTTCTGAATGGCAGGTATTACACTAGTTGTTCCCTTTCTAGGGAACTTTACCATCTATTGTGATTTATAAATAAATCAGCAAAGTGTGAGTCTCTGAATGATATTTATATATTTTAATAATATATTTTCATGTGTAATTATCATGAATATAATATACTCACCTGTTGGTTACCTCATCTTGCTGTTCTCTCATGCAAAAGTCACACACTAACTGCTGTCCTAACTCTATATTAAAATAGACTAACCTTCTAGTAGAAAAAAATCCTAACCATGCAAGGCCTAGTGACTCTGTTCCAGAGTTTTATCTCTGAACTTTATTAATGGTTAAAACATCTTAAAATTTAGATAACTGAGAAAACTGTGATGCAACCAGGAATTGCTATCTTAGCACATTGTTTGAGAACATCTGCTGTTAACCCTGTGTTTAAAAGAATGCTATCCTGGGTAAGTCAAAGCTGAAAGATAAATTCTGCTCTTCACATCGTAGCACAAAAGATTTCAGTACTGTGTGCCGTGGCTGAGTGTGACAGTCGTATGTAACATTAGTGTGACAGCCAAGTAATCTGAAATAGTTTAGGTAAAAAGGAGGTATTGTGTGCAGGTTAAGATCACTCATGTGATTGAAGGGAGTGTAAACTTACAGCTGGATGTCAGGAGCTATAAGAACAAAGAAAAATTCTCTTATCATCTCTTAAATCGGCTTTATGCTTTGCTGCTGCAGTGCAGCTTCTAGAGAATGACAGGAAACATTGGTTCCACCACTTGTCAACCTCAGATCCATGAAGCCTCCACCGCGGAGGGATGGATTCATGCCCAGCAAACCCAAAGAAAGACTCAGATGCACCAGCTTAGGTCACATGTCCATCCCTCAATGAAGTAACCGTGGCCATGAGAACGTGTAGCCTGTGCTCTTAGCTAATTAACACAGTGCCTCAGTGGGCATAACATCTGTCACTTACTTATATACCATTGCCAGGCGCGCTTTTGAGTAATGTGCGTATATGGGAATGGACTTCATCTAACAGTCCTATAAGACGGGCAGTATTATAATCATGCTCTTTGTACAGATGAAAATTAACTGAGGCCCAGAAAGTTGAAGTAACTGGTTCAAAGTTTGAGTAACTTGCTTAAATAATAGTACAGTAGAATTCGAACCCAGGCAATATTTGAGCTTTGGTCCCATTTGAAAGCAAATGGAGAAGAGGGCTTTTGAGATCCTTAGAATACTGTAGGCTATTAAACAGTGGTCCTGGTGGGCAAGGGGGAGGGGTGTGGCAGGTAGAGTTTTTTCTCAGTTCATCATTTTACTGAATGCTGCCTTTTAGAGCCATGACTATTTGGAGCTTAATCAGACTTCAAACTTGTGCTGGCCCTAGGTTTTGTCTCCAGTCCTCTGTGTGTTTAAACTCAAAACCTCCAAGTTACAAGCAACAGGCAGATGTCCTCAGGGCAATTATTGGCTTCAGAGCATGGGAACTTTTGTGAATTATACTTTCTTATAATTTTTGATCTCCTGTTTTCCAGTCTGGATGTACATTTAATGACATTTCGTGGTATTCGATTCAGCCTAAAAGTCGACCTTGACCAGCATGACTTGCCAGAAAATGAAGCCCCGTGATACCGGGTTGTGGCCACAAAAGTTCGTTCGGTTTTCAGTAAAGATAAAAGACACATTTTTCATTTCGCGGAGAAATTTATTGAACAACGTATTCACTAACTGAACAAACTTTTGGGCCAACCCAATATATTTTATCTGTAAATAACAACAACAAATATTTTCATTAAGAGTGAACACTTAGTACAAGTTGATAAACCCATTGTGTTACACAAAGATAGGTACAGGAATTATCTAATTCTTAGCAGAAATGTGATTTGAGAAGAAATCAGTATCTGTCAAAACTCCATATTGGTAGCATCCATCAGCTGGTAGATTTGCAGACTATTTAGTGCTTATAAATGACGGAAGCCTATTAGAAAAGCTAAATGTGGAGGTTGCATTTTTTTTTTTTTTACCTTAGTATAACATTCATCCATAGTTTTAAATTGGCCAAGGGCATGCTTGTTTTTGGTTGTATATTTTGTCCAAATGTATTGAGTATGGATGGTGTCTGATTTTCTTTAAGATGGACAAACTGGGAGATGAAGAGGATGGAGGAATAAAGAGTTCTTCCAATGCCTTGGAAATAAAGGCAAAAGTAGGAATTATTTGAGAAACTCTAAAAGTCAGTTCATAATGGGTGTCTCGTAAAATAGAAACAATTGTCTTTGAGGTACAGATTGGTTACGGTTCCTTTGGCTATAATGCAACTGACATTAGCATCTAAGGGAAGTATGATCTGCTTCTGTTTTCGTAAATATGTGGAATACATTGGCAAACTTATGCTTCTGGTAAAAGCAACTAAAAATTTTATATAAAATATGAAAAAGTATCTTTTTAATGTATCTGTATGTTGACAAAGTCAGGAGTACTAAGGCCAGGGCCGGAGTGAAAGTGGGAACACTGAGAGGCTTTGAAATTATTTCTTTTTCTGACCCAAGTGAACTTGAACACAAGTTTTTACACACTTTGCAGAGTTTTATGATAGAAGTCATCAGACTCCCGCACCTCAATAATTCTCAGACTCCAAAAGGGCCATATAACCTGAGGATGAGGGAGAATTAGAGATAATTCCATTCTACCACAAAGGACGTCAAGGAAAATGCCTGCATTGTCATACTTCTCCTGAGCAAGGGGAAAAGAATGTTCCCTTGAGAACATGTAGTGATAAACCTGTCTTCTCAGAAGATGACAGCCTGAATTCACACCACCTGAGTGACACACACACGAACTAAAGCTATAAATTTGGCTTAGGGAGTCTGGACTGTACCTACAGAAGCAAATACCAGTCTGTTCTGGAGAAAAACATCCCAGGCTTCAAAGTACTTCCACATATAAAGTTTCAAGGCAAATTGAACACCTCACAGTCAAATAAAATCACAAAAATATATAAAGAAACAAGGCACTCTAAACACCAGAAGAAATTACAGCAGCAAAATCTAGGACCTGCAAAGAGACCATTCAAGGGAATTATAAGCACTTTATAAAAGCAGAAGGAACTTTAAAACAATCCTAAAGAACCAGAGGAATGAGGGGGGAAGAATCAAAAGAATGCCTGGAAATTAAAATAAATAAATAAATAAAACACTTTAAGTTTTAAATTGAATTATCAAATAAAAGCTGAAGAAAATATCCAGAGTTTGGCCCAGAATAATAAAAGAATTAGAAAGTATAATGAAAAGATTAAAGACATAGAGAAGTTAAAAAACCTAATAGTTCCCAGTGGAAAGGAGGGAGAGAATAAGGCAGAAGTATTATCTAAGGGTATACTGGCTGAGAACTTCCCAGAATTTGAAAGACACCAAATTGTATTAATTCAAGAACCTCAATGATTTATAAATGAAAACAAATATAAAAACAAATAAATAAAAGAAATCTACCTAAAACACGTAATAGTGAAATTTAAAACACCTGAAGCAAAGGCCAAACACTTAAAGCAGCTGAAGAGAAATTCTGATTATTGAAATAGAGCAATAATTAGACTGACATCTGGCTTTACATAAAAAATGAAAGCTTAGACAAAATGGAATAGTATCTTCAGTATGCTAAATGAAGATAAATGTTGACCTAGCACTCTGTAGCCAATAAAAATAGTCTTTTTTAGGAAAGAAGGAAAAATAAAGACAATTGCAAATAATCAAATAAATCCATATTAAATAAATTGTAGACAGAAAAAAATAATGTTTCCAGATAGATGGGCTGAGATGTTAGCTATTACAAAGCTAAGAAATGTAGGAATATGTGGGGAAATCAAAGCCAGCATTCACAGGCAGAGGCTCTAAAGAGTGATTATGAGCTTAGACTCTGAAGCCAACAATGTGCATTGAAAAGCTGACTGTCATTTAATTGATGTGATCATGCAAATATTAATTAACCTCCGTCTGCCCTTTTCTTCTCCTTTGTAAATTGGTGATAATAATACTACTTCCCTTATAGGTTATTATCAGGAGGATATGAAAAGAGTGTTTGGAAAAATACCTGAAACGCAGTCAGCATGTGTTATGATTATTATTACTACTGTATAAAACAGTAATGGCAATGTTGTATGAGGTTTAAAAGATCTTAAAATTATAGCCATAAAGCCGGGAGTGGTGAATATAATTGTGTTGTTTGGAAAAGGGTAAAGATATTGATTTTCAATTTAGATAAGTATGCATGTTAAAATTTCTAGAGAAACCACGAAAAGCATAGAAATAGAGTTGAATACCTTCCAAAGAAGTAAAGAAAAAATAGAATGAGAATCTTTTCTAAAGCTGTCTTGTGGGTTGGTTCAGCCAGCGAGAGGCATTGCCAAGAGACTGGAAATGAAAGGAAGAGGGAACGTGGGTATTGTATTGTGGTTCCAGTTTTGGCCAGCTGACCCGTAGGCTCTATAAACCAGTTTTCTCCTTTTGTCTCCCTCTAGTCTAAGAAAGGTAATAACTTCCCACTGTTGTTTACACTGTCAGTCTTTTCCACTACCTATGTGATCATGCATTAGATTATATCTATTCAATAGAGTGGTTCCTATTCCTTTGTCCTTTTCTAATACTATGGTGATAGAGCCATCAAGATATAATAGCATGACTCTTTTTGAATTATGGTTTTCTCAGGGTATATGCCCAGTAGTGGGATTGCTGGGTCGTATGGTAGTTCTATTTTTAGTTTTTTAAGGAACCTCCATACTGTTCTCCATAGTGGCTGTAGGGGCAGGATGGGAATAAAGACACAGACGTAGAGAATGGACTTGAGGACATGCGGACGGGGAAGGGTAAGCTGGGACAAAGTGAGAGAGTGGCATGGACATATATACACTACCAAATGTAAAATAGATAGCTAGTGGGAAGCAGCCGCATAGCACAGGGAGATCAGCTCGGTGCTTTGTGACTACCTAGAGGGGTGGAATAGGGAGGGTGGGAGGGAGACGCAAGAGGGAAGAGATATGGGGATATATGTATACACATAGCTGATTCACTTTGTTATACAGCAGAAACTAACACACCATTGTAAAGCAATTATTCTCCAATAAAGATGTTAAAAAAAAAAAGATATAACAGCAAAAGACAGTATCTATTTAGTAATTCCTTAATTCCCCTTGCTCTGATTCTCTGCTCACTGAGTAACTTTCCAACCATGATGAGACTTTTTCCAAATGGCTTCCTTGAAAGAGACGATGTACTAGTTATAGTTATGTTTGAGTATTTCATTCTTTTGGATAATCATATTCTTGAGTTCCTGTAAGCTTTGAAAACAGATCTCTGCTCTAGAAGCAAATCTGCTATGAATACTGATATTTAGATGTCTGATTTTACAATGTTGAAGGCCAGATCCAGGAGAAGAGTTAATTCTGTAAGTGAGACATTTTACCTAATAGCCAATTGTTCTTTCCCAGTAAGCCAGCAACCAGTACCATTTATTCAGAGTTCTTTACGTAGATAGTATTTTTATTTTAAAGAGTGCTTCAAGGATAAACATATCAATATTCCTGGTAGAAAATTCAAGGAACATTCAATTTCTGATGCCAATGTAAGTATGGCTCTTGGAGATAATAATGCTCTTTCTATCTCTATATAGTCTTTTACAGAAAAACAAAAGATTTTAAAGGTCTTAAAGGACAGGGCTTTAAATATTTTAGGAGGATCAACTCTTTTTAAAAAAAAGCCCTTATCTTTTTATTAGGCAATCTAAAAATTTCCTTCTCTAGCTGTTTTATTTATATAAACAGATGAAAAAGGCAATTTATAACTGAAGTTTGTTAAGACATTTGCAACTCTTAATTAGTGTGCAAAACTTAGATGGCCATGCTTTCCTTTGCTCAGTGTATTCTCAATGCATTCTAGTCCACAGATGTATTTTAGCATACAATAATAAAATAATCAGTTAAAAAAAATATGGCCCTCAGCAAATATTAGTTGATTTGTGAGGAAGATTATTTTCTTAACTTACCTACTAGAACATTTGACACATACTACACTCCTGGAGAACAAAGTCCTTTGAAAGAAAGGGAGCCACCAGTAGACTAACTTAACTGTATGGATTTCATAATATCGTGATTAATTGTAATGGGTGGTAAAAGTCACTTCGAATACCTTTTTGGAAATAAGCGAGACATAAATTTTTTAAAAACAAACTTCGTAAGCCTGGCACAAAATATGCTGTTATTAAATACTTGTTGAGTGCATAAAATTATCAAACATGCTTTTACTAGACATGTGTCTCTATAACATCAAAACATTAGCTAAGATTTACAGGAAATGAACTCACTGATTGAATGTTTCTTTGATTTTCTGCCGCTGCTGTCTGTCTTTCCTGACAAACTGAAGGATTTTAGTTTTCCTAAGAAAGTAAAGCTTGTCTGATTAATTTTCCCTCATTTCAGTGTCATATCTATAGACTGGCAGGTTCATAGATGGTATTGATTGTCAAGTACCCCCAACTCCATGAAGAAAACAGGGCTGTAGGATTGTGTTTATGCAGTTGTGGATTTAGTGAGAAATATGCTGGTTTCAGAAACCAAGAGTAAAAGGTAACTCATCAAAAGCAGAGCCACGGCCATGAAAGCTCACAGGGGTGGCTCTGAGGAGCCGCTGCTCCTTGCTCGCTGTGCCCAGGAGGGAGTTTTGGGGGGACGTTTCTAGCAGCTGCCAAAACCATTTGTTTTGGGGATCCTGCCTGTTTCTGCCCTGCTCAGCACTGCCTGCCAACTTATGCTTATTCCTCGGTAGAACAGAAATAAGCATCTGGACAAGCTGATGAGCTGCAAGACCGAGCTTTGTGACTTCACCTCTGGGGAATTATAATTTATGCCAAAGAGGTGGCATTTATCATATGGGTCATGGACACAAAAGTAAAAGTCAAGGCTGTCCCAGTGACTAAAAGACACCATAGGAACAAGTAGGGATGCATCTCACAGAGACAGCGGCTTCCTTCTTCTTTGATGAACACCTGGAAGATTCCCCAAATAGTTGAAAACCGTGTGGCTGACAGGATCTTGGTGCTCTGTCCGGGTGTCAGGCCAGAGCCTCTGAGGTGGAAGAGCCGAGTCCAGGACATTAGTCCACCAGAGACCTCCTGGCCCCATGTAATATCAAGCAGCGAAAGCTCTCCCAGATATCTCCACCTCAACACTAAGACCCAGCTCCACTCAACGACCAGGAAGCTACAGTGCTGGACACCCTATGCCAAACAACTAGGAAGACAGGCACACAAACCCACCCATCAGCAGAGAGGCTACCTAAAATCATAATAAGGTCACAGACACCCCAAAACACACCACCAGACACAGTTCTGCCCACCAGAAAGACAAGATCCAGCCTCATCCACCAAAATACAGTCACCAGTCCCCCCCAATCAGGAAGCCTACACAATCCTTTGAACCAATCTTCCCCACTGGGGGAAGACACCAAAAACAGCGGGAACTACAAACCTGCAGCCTGCAAAATGGAGACCCCAAACACAGTAAGTTAGGCAAAATGAGAAGACAGAGAAACACACAGCAGATGAAGGAGCAAGGTAAAAACCCCACAGAGCAAACAAATGAAGAGGAAACAGGCAGTCTACCTGAAAAAGAATTCAGAGTAGTGATAGTAAAGATGATCCAAAATCTTGGAAATACAAAGGAGAAAATACAAGAAGCATTTAACAAGGACCTAGAAGACATAAAGACCAAACAAACAATGACTAACAACACAATAAATGAAATTTAAAATTCTCTAGAAAGAATCAATAGCAGAATAACTGAGGCAGAAGAACGGATAAGTGACCTAGAAGATAAAATAGTGGAAATAACTACCACAGAGAAGAATAAAGAAAAAAGAATGAAAAGAATTGAGGACAGTCTCAGAGACCTCTGAGACAACATTAAACACACCAATGTTCAAATTATAGGGGTCCCACAGAGGAAGAGAAAAAGAAAGGGACTGAGAAAATATTTGAAGAGATTATAGTTGAAAACTTCCCTAATATGGGAAAGGAAATAGTCAATCAAATCCATGAAGCGTAGAGAGTCCCATACAGGATAAATCCAAGGAGAAACATGCCAAGACACATATTAATCAAACTATCAAAAATTAAATACAAAGGAAAAATATTAAAAGCAGCAAAGGAAGAGCAACAATTAACATACAAGGGAATCCCCATAAGGTTAACAGCTGATATTTCAGCAGAAACTCTGCAAGCCTGAAGGGAGTGGCAGGACATATTTAAAGTGATGAAGGAGAAAAACCTGCAACCAAGATTACTCTACCCAGCAAGGATCTCATTTAGATTCGATGCAGAAATTAAAACCTTTACAGACAAGCAAAAGCTAAGAGAATTCAGCACCACCAAACCAGCTCTACAACAAATGCTAAAACAACTTCTCTAGGCAGGAAACACAAGAGAAGGAAAAGACTTACAATAACAAACCCAAAACAATTAAGAAAATGGTAATAGGAACATACATATCAGTAACTACCTTAAATGTAAATGGTTTCAATGCTCCAACCAAA
Source organism: Delphinus delphis (assembly GCF_949987515.2). Classification (NCBI taxonomy): domain Eukaryota; kingdom Metazoa; phylum Chordata; class Mammalia; order Artiodactyla; family Delphinidae; genus Delphinus; species Delphinus delphis. The sequence goes on from NC_082703.1 coordinate 30,520,824, forward strand.
GAAAAAGACTGGCTGAATGGATACAAAAACAAGACCCATACATAGCCTGTCTACAAGAGACCCATTTCAGATTTAGGGACACATACAGACTGAAAGTGAGAGGATGGAAAAAGGTATTCCATGCAAATGGAAATCAAAAGAAAGTTGGAGTAGCAATTCTCATATCAGACAAAATAGACTTTAAAATAAAGACTATTATAAGAGACAAAAACGGACATTACATAATGATCAAGGGATCAATCCAAGAAGAAGATAAAAAGTTGTAAATATTTTGCACCCAACATAGGAGCACCTTAATACATAAGGCAACGCTAAGAGCCATAAAAGGGGAAATGAACAGTAACACAATAATAGTAGGGGACTTTAACACCCCACTTTCACCAATGGACCAATCATCCTAAATGAAAATAAATAAGGAAACACAAGCTTTAAGTGACACATTAAACAAGATGGACTTAATTGATATTTATAGGACACTCCATCCAAAAACAACAGAATACACTTTCTTCTCAAGTACTCATGGAACATTCTCCAGCATAGATCATATCTTGGGTCACAAATTAAACCTTGGTAAATATTAGAAAATTGAAATCATATCAAGTATCTTTTCTGACCCCAATGCTAGGAGACTAGATATCAATTATAGGAAAAAAGTCTGTAAAAATAAAAACACATGGAGACTAAACAATACACTACTAAATAAACAAGAGATCACTGAAGAAATCAAAAGGAAATCAAAAACTACCTAGAAACAAATGACAATGAAAATACAACCCTCCAAAACCTATGGGATGGAGCAAAAGCAGTTCTAAGAGGGAAGTTTAAAGCAGTAAAACCTACCTCAAGAAACAAGAAACATCTCAAATAAACAACCTAACCTTACACCTAAAGCAATTAGAGAAAGAAGAACAAAAGAACCCCAAAGTTAACAGAAGGAAAGAAATCATAAAGATCAGATCAGAAATAAATGAAAAAGAAATGAAGGAAACAATAGCAAAGATCAATAAAACTAAAAGCTGGTTCTTTGAGAAGATAAACAAAATTGATAAACCATTAGCCAAACTCATCGAGAAAAAAAGGGTGAAGACTCAAATCAATAGAATTAGAAATGAAAAAGGAGAGGTAACAACTGACACTGCAGAAATACAAAGGATCATGAGAGAATACTACAAGCAACTCTGTGCCAATAAAATGGACAACCTGGAAGAAGTGGACAAATTTTTAGAAAAGCACAACCTTCTGACACTGAACAAGGAAGAAATAGAAAACATAAACAGACTACTCCCAAGGACTAAAATTGACACTGTGATTAAAAATCACCCAACAAACAAAAGTCCAGGACCAGATGGCTTCACAGGTGCATTCTATCGAACATTTAGAGAAGAGCTAACACCTATCCATCTCAAACTCTTCCAAAATATAGCAGAGGGAGGAACACTCCCAAACTCATTCTACAAGGCCACCATCGCCCTGATACCAAAACCAGACAAAGATGTCACAAAGAAAGAAAACTACAGGCCAATATCACTGATGTACATAGATGCAAAAATCATCAACAAAATACTAGCAAACAGAATCCAACAGCACATTAAGAGAATCATAAACCATGATCAAGTGGGGTTTATCGCAGGAATGCAAGAATTCTTCAATATACGCAAAACAATAAATGTGATAAACCATATTAACAAATTGAAGGAGGAAAACCATATGATCATCTCAATAGATACAGAAAAAGCTTTTGACAAAATTCACCAATTTATGATAAAAACCCTCCAGAAACTAGGCATAGTGGGAACTTACCTCAACATAATAAAGGTCATATATGACAAACCCACAGCCAACATCGTCCTCAATGGTGAAAAACTGAAACCATTTCCACTAAGATCAGGAACAAGACAAGGTTGTCCACTCTCACAACTATTATTCAACATAGTTTTGGAAGTATTCGCTGCAGCAATGAGAGAAGAAAAAGAAATAAAAGGAATCCAAATGAGAAAAGAAGTAAAACTGTCACTGTTTGCAGATGACATGATACTATACATACAGAATCCTAAAGATGCTACCAGAAAACTAGTAGAGCTAATCAATGACTTTGGTAAAGTAGCAGGATGCAAAATTAATGCACAGAAATCTCTTGCATTCCTATACACTAATGATGAAAAATCTGAAAGAGAAATTAAGGAAACACTCCCATTTACCATTGCAACAAAAAGAATAAAATACCTAGGAATAAACCTACCTAAGGAGACAAAAGACCTGTGTGCAGAAAACTATAATATACTGATGAAAGAAATTAAAGATGATACAAACAGATGGAGAGATATACCATGTTCTTGGATTGGAAGAATCAACATTGTGAAAATGACTATAGTACCCAAAGCAATCTACAGATTCAATGCAATCCCTATCAAGTACCAGGGACATTCTTCACAGATAGAACAAAAAATTTCACAATTTGTGTGGAAACACAAAAGACCCCGAATAGCCAAAACAATCTTGAGGAAGAAAAACGAAGCTGGAAGAATCAGGCTCCCAGACTTCAGACTATACTACAAAGCTACAGTAATCAAGACAGTATAGTAGTAGCACAGAAACAGAAATATGGATCACTGGAACAGGATCGAAAGCCCAGAGATAAATCCACACACATATAGTCACCTTATCTTTGATAAAGGAGGCAAGAATATACAAAGGAGAAAAGAAAGCCTCTTCAATAAGTGGTGCTGGGAAAACTGGACAGCTACGTGTAAAAGAATGAAATTAGAACACTCCCTAGCACCATACACAAAAATAAACTCATCATGGATTTAAGCCCTAAATGTAAGGCCAGACACTCTAAAACTCTTAGAGGAAAACATAGGCAGAACACTCTATGACATACATCACAGAAAGATCCTTTTTGACCCACCTCCTAGAGAAATGGAAATAAAAACAAAAATAAACAAATGGGACCTAATGAAAGTTAAAAGCTTTTGCACAGCAAGGGAAACCATAAACAAGAAGAAAAGGCAACCCTCAGAATGGGAGAAAATATTTGCAAATGAAGCAATTGACAAAGGATTCATCTCCAAAACATACAAGCAGCTTATGCAGCTCCATATCAAAAAAAAAAAAACCCAATCCATAAATGGGCAGAAGACCTAAATAGACATTTCTCCAAAGAAGATATACAGATTGCCAACAAACACATGAAAGGATGCTCAACATCATTAATCATTAGAGAAATGCAAATCAAAACTACAATGAGGTATCACCTCACACTCGTCAGAATGGCCATCATCAAAACATCTACAGACAATAAATGCTGGAGAGAGTGTGGACAACAGGCAACCCTCTTGCACTGTTGGTGGGAATGTAAATTGATACAGCCACTAGGGAGAACAGTATGGAGCTTCCTAAAAAAACTAAAAATAGAATTACCATATGATCCCACTACTGGGCATATACCCTTAGAAAACAATAATTCAAAAAGAGTCTTGTACCACAGTGTTCATTGCAGCTCTATTTACAGTAGCCAGAACATGGAAGCAACCTAAGTGTCCATGGACAGATGAATGGATAAAGAAGATGTGGCACATATATGCAATGGAATATTACTGAGCCATAAAAAGAAACGAAATTGAGTTATTTGTAGTAAGATGGATGGACTTAGAGATTGTCATACAGAGTGAAGTAAGTCAGAAAGAGAAAAACAAATGCCATATGCTAACACATATATATGGAATCTAAAAAAAAAAAAAATTGGTTCTGATGAACCTAGTGGCAGGACAGGAATAAAGATGCAGACGTAGAGAATGGACTTGAGGACACAGGGAGGTGGAAGGGTAAGGTAGGACGAAGTGAGAGAGTGGCATGGACATATATACACTACCAAATGTAAAATAGCTAGCTAGTGGGAAGCAGCCACATAGCACAGGGAGATCAGCTCAGTGCTTTGTGTCCACCTAGAGGGGTGGGATAGGGAGGGTTGGAAGGAGACGTTAGAGGGAGGAGATATGGGGATATATGTATATGTATAGCTGATTCACTTTGTTATACAGCAGAAACTGTCACACGATTGTAAAGCAATTATACTCCAATAAAGATGTTAAAAAAAAAAAAGGTAACTAATCAGCTGTTTACAGTACAGGTAGGAACACCTGTCCACTGTCTTCAGGCCGAGATGGTTTCTATAGGCACTTCTCCATCTGATTCTTTGCTTGGTGTACTTAAACTTAAACCCTTCTTCCTTGAGCTGATTGGTTTTAATCTGTAATAATTCCCACATAACATTTTCATTTTCTCTTTCATCTGCAGTGTCTTGGGGAGGAGGAACACAGGGAAGACCAATATTTCACAATCATAAATTGTCGTTAGGATATTTACTCAACATAGAGTTGCTCTTTTCCAAAGAAAAATTTTTCTCCATCAATTTAAGTAATAGAAATCAGGATATATTTCTAAATGTCTTCATACAGTGAGTGCCAAGCTTGTGCTAGCTACAGTAAAAACTTGTACTGTGTGACAATCAGAAATGTACTATACAGGCTCTAAAACAATGAAATGGAAATAATTTTAGCTAAACAAGACATATGCAAGATATCCTACCGCCGAAGTCTAACAATGGTACAGTAGAGATAAGAAAGTTAATTGGGTAACGGGGGGAAAAAATTATTACAGAATGGAGTAGTTGGTGAGGCTGAAGAAGGAAAATTTGAGGCCAACCTTGGATTTGAACATTTGAGATGAGGTCTAAGACATTGTAGATGGAGGTTAACATCATGAAGAAAGATAAGAAGGAATAAATTACCATGCATGATTGTGGAACAGTTTGTAAACTTACAGTATTTTCAGTCTACAGTGATTAAGTTTCAATATGAAGCACAAGATATATTAATTTTATATTCAGGTATATGTAGGTCATAAATACACTTTGATAATTTTAATTATTTAAAATGTTTCTTCTGTGGTCTCATTCACTTCTTTATAAATTGAACTTAGAATCTCTCACTTAGAAAAATTTTGTCCACAATAAATTTACCCTGATGTATTAATACTAAAATATTTAGTGCTGCACTATTTCCTATGTTCCACTCTTGAGAACATTTTTAGAGACTCTCCTGCTAAAGCTGATTTAGCGTGACTTCCAATCTGATATACTGTCTCATACTCTTCATTCCTATGTATACTTCTACATATATTATTTTAATTGAATTTACAGTAAGATTAGATGAATAGAAAAATAAAGACAAGAACAAAGAAACCTTTGAAAATGAACAGTTACCATAGTCTATGAATAAGTCATTAAAATCTCATTGGTGGGCTAGGTGTAGTTTGTTACCCATGGGAGGCCAGACATTCTATTGAAGGAATGACAGAAAACAAACATTATTTTGACTAATCCTGAATACACTCTATTTTTCAAGGAATTAGAATCAGAGACATCTTTACTCTATCAGAGCTATATAGGAGAAATCCTAAGATTGGAAACAATTGTTTCTGAAAAAAGATTGGTCTTATCTTAAATAGTTTGATCACCTACTACAAAAGAAGCTGAAGTGGTGACAGTTTTAGACAAAATCTTAAAGCTTTGATAACAAGAGCGGAATGGATTCTGACAGTCACCAGTTTGGTATTTTTACTAATAATGAAAATGGAAAAAAAAAAAAGTAAAAACTGAAGACGTGCCTCTTAACTAGAAAAATTAAAAAGAAATTTTATAAAATTAATTTAGCATAAGATTCCGAAGTTGTGTTAACTTTTAAATTCATGCCTACTGCAATGGCACACATTTTCAAAACAAGTGCTCAGAAAATCTTTAAAGTCCACATAGTCTTTGGGGGAATTAGCTAGCAAAACTGGATTTTTAAAGATGTGTCTTTAAAGTGTGCCTGTGAATAATCACTTTTTTAAAACTTTCCAAGACTTCAGAGGAAAGGAAATTTTTACTATTGGAAAATTATGTTTCTTATAGTTTGTTTTACTAAAAATAGTAATAAGTATTATTCAATACATTTTCTCAGGAATTTTGGCAAAAATTCTACAGATATGTTTATGGGATTTAATGGTAGTACTCAGCTGAAGTGTTTTTCTTTTACTTCAATACTTATTAAAATTCATTATAAATCTCACACAGTTTATTTTCATTACAGAAACAAAATTGAGACTTCAAGCTTTATAGATATGTGAGTTGTAGCTATCAAATGACAGCAATCAATGAAAGGTAAACATTTTACTGAAATGCGTTTTTAGTATTTCTTTATCTCCACCAGGACATATAAATGGTATGAATTATTTTCATGCTTTTTTCGTTTGTTTCAAAAAACTAATTCCTGTATTTAATTATATGAGGACATTCAGCAACAAAGCTCCATTGACACATGGAGATTGCATTCTTACAACTTGAGGGTCCTTCTTGCAGAGGGACACACATTTTGGTGTGACTTTGTTTGCTGAGAATGAGTAGGTTGGGACATAGGAAAGGAGAGAAAACACTTGGAAACGAAGATATTGAAACTGCAGTGCCATCATATCAACTTTTCCATCTGGCCCAATTTGGCAACCATGTGAGTGTCTTTGTTTGGCCAAAACATGACTAAAAATTAAACATAAAATTTTCTGGAGCTAAATCTTGGGTAGACAAAAGTGATCTTAGAAGGGGGAGAACACAATATATTTCTAATTAATGTAAACTCACTTTTGGTTAAGATTTTTTCCAAAGCTTTATAAAAACAACTGGCTTGGCTGTTGCTAAGGGATTTGTAAATTCAACAATATCTACAATCATGAGCAAATATGTTGTTTATGATAAAATAATGTAAGACAGTAAATTTCCCCCATGTGGTCATACTGCTGGCACATTAACGTTGAGGAGATGACTTTGTTAATTATTTCAGACAAAGGGATGCATAAAAAAATTCTGTTAGCATGAAACCATATTTGTAATCCAAAAGCTGAAGAAAAATGTTCAGTTCTGTTATTTCTAAACAATATATTAGAACTGATTGATTAAAGTTAAATAGTAACTCCTAATTAGGTTGCTATTTAATATTTTTCTACCTTGCGTTATTTATACCTAGTAACATAAAACGTGATGATAATGGGGGCATTGATGGTCTTGAGAAGAGAGCTATAGCTGTCAATTTTTTATAGACTCAGGGTAAATTTCAGGAATTTTAATATCTGTAAAAGTTAAAACTTCTTTGCCTGCACTTCCCTGTGGTGGCCATATAAATTAACTATAGGCTTATTAATATAGTGACCTAAATGAGTAGTAGAAAATTTATTCCTTGCTTAAATACCTTTTCATTAGTATAAGCTTCCGTTATGAATGAGTTAACTAGCCCTCAATAAACCAAGTAACCATGGTTTCTGAAAAATATATACTAAACCTGTTTAAAATAAACAGATATAAGGGGAGAAGAAAATATTTCTTTCCCATTTTCTATCTTTATTTCTAAAAGTCAAAAGACCTCCAATGGTTCTTTCCTAGCCTTCTATTACTTATTCCCTCAAAGCAGGAGGGCTGCTGTTCTGATTCATCAGAACTAGAGTTATTAAGTCACAAATATTAGTACTCTGAATAAGTTTACACATACAAAGGAGCCTCCAAAAAATTATCAGAGGATTTCTCAGCAGAAACTTTGCAAACCAGAAGGTATTGGGATGATATATTCAAAGTGTTGAAAGGAAAAAAACAAAAAACTGTCAACCAAGAATACTGTATAGGGCAAACTTAAAAATGAAGGAAAAATTAAGACTTTCTCAGATAAACAAAAGCTGAGGGATTTCATTACCACTAGGCCTATTCTACAAAGAATGCTAAAGTGATTTCATCAAATTAAAATAGAAAGATGGTAGACAGCAACAAGAAGCTGTACATAAACATAAGGTTCTCCAGTAAAGGTAAATAGGGACAAATACAGCAACCCATACTATTGTAACTTTGATGCATAGAATTTAAATGATAAAATTTTTTTTAATATATAAATCCATGTTAATGATATACAATATATACAGACAGAATTTGATATCAAGACTATAAACTGTGCAGGTGGGTGGAACTGTAAAGGGATAGTTTTTGTGTGCGATTGAAGTTAATTGTTATTAGTCTAAAATAGAATGCTATATTGGGGAGTTCCCTGGTGGTCTAGTGGTTAGGATTTGGCACTTTCGTTGCTGTGACCTCGGTTCAATCCCTGGTCAGGGAACTGAGATCCTGCAAGTTGCATGGACAAAGAAAAAAAAGAAGAGTGTTATAACTTTAAGATGTTTTATGTAGCTGCAATGTAACCACAAGGAAAGTATCTATAGAATATACACAACAGAAAATGAGAAGAAAATCAATGAAACACGAAGTAGGGCAGTAGTGTAGACAGGAGGGACCAAATAGCTACAAGAAATGCAGAAGACAATTAACAAATTGCCAATAGTAAGTCCTTCCCTATCAGTAATTACTTTAAGTGTAAATAGATTAACATACCAATCAAAAGACTTGGATTGGCTGAGTGGATTTTTAAAAAAAAGGAATTCAACTATATATTATTTACAAGAGACTCACTTTAGATCTAGACAGAAAGTGGAGAGATGGAAGAAGATATTTCATACAAATGTTAACCAAAGGAGAGCAAGGGTGGCTATGCTAATATAAGACAAATTAGACCTTAAATCAAAAAATTTTACAAAAGACAAAGAAAAGGAAAACTGGAAAATTTGCAAATATGTGGAAATTAAACAACCAGTAAGTCAAAGAAGTCACAAGAGTAATTAGAAAATACCTTGAGACAAAGTAATTGAAAGCACAATATACTGAAACTTATGGGTTTCAGTGAAAGCATTGCTAAAACGGAAGTTTATAGCTGTGAATGCATACATTAAAAAAGAAGGTCTTGAAACAAGACCCTAACTTTACATCTCAAGAAATTAGAAGAAAGAAAAAATTAAACTCGAAGTTAGCAGAAGGTAGGAAATAGTGAAGACTACAGCAGAGATAAATAAAATAGAGAATAGAAAAAATTTTAAAAAAAACAGAAGTTTTTGGGCTTCCCTGGTGGCACAGTGGTTGAGAGTCTGCCTGCCGATGCAGGGGACACGGGTTCGTGCCCCGGTTCGGGAAGATCCCACATGCCGCGGAGCGGCTGGGCCCGTGGGCCGTGGCCTCTGAGCCTGCATGTCCGGAGCCTGTGCTCCACAACGGGAGAGGCCACAACAGTGAGAGGCCTGCGTACCGCAAAAAAAAAAAAAAAAAAAAACAAAACAAAAAAAAAACCAGAAGTTTTTTTTTTTTAAGAGAAACAAAATTGACAAACCCTTAGCTAGACCAACTAAGAAAAAAAGAGAGAAGACTCAAATAACTAAAATCATAAATGAAAGATGGGAAATTACAAATGATGCCACGGAAATAAAAAGGATTATAAGAGACTATTATGAATAAATGTACTCCAACAAATTCAATAACCTAGAAGAAATGGACAAATTCCTGAAAACACACAATCTACCAAGACTGAATCATGAAAAATTAGAAAATCTGAACAAATAACAAAAGATTGAATCAGTAATCAAAAGCCTACCCACAAAGAAAAGTCCTGAATCACATGGTTTCACTGGAGAATTCTATGCTAAACACTTAAAGAAGAATTAACACCATTCCTCCTGAAACTTTTCCAAGAACTTGAAGAGGAAGGGACATTTCGAAACTCACTCTATGAGGCCAGTATTAGCCTATTACCAAAGCTACACAAAGATACTACAGGAAAAGAAAACCTCAGACAACTATTCCTGTTGAATATTAATGCAAAATTCTCAACAAAATACTAGTAAATAGAATTCAACAGACCATTAAAGGATTATGCACCATTACCAAGTGGAATTTATTCTTGGAATGCAAGGATGCTTCACCATATGAAAATCAATCAATGTGATATATAAATAGAATGAGGAGAAAAATCATATGATCATCTCAATTGACAGAGAAAAAGCATTTGACAGGGTCAACACCCTTTCGTGATGAAAACAAACTAGGAACAGAAGAAAAATACCTCAATATAATAACGACCATTTATTAAAAGCCCACAGCTAACATCATACTCAGTGATGATAGACTGAAGGGTTTTCCTCAAAAATCAAGGCAAGGATGTCCACTCTTGCCACTTCTATTCAATATCATATTGAAAGTCCTTGCCAGAGCAGTAAGATAAGAAAAAGAAATAAAAGGAATCCAAGTGGGAGATAAAGAAATAAAATTATCTGTGTTTTCAGATGACATTATATTATATGTAGAAAACCCTAAAGATTACATATACACACACATACAAAACCTTTAGAACTAATTTACAAATTCAGCAAAGAAGCAGGATACAAAATCAACACACAAAAAAGAGTTCTATTTCTATATGCTAATGTTAAACTGTCCCAGAAAGAAATTAAGAAAACAATTCCATTTACAACAGCATCAACAAGAATAAAATACTTAGGAATAAAGTTAACCAAGGAAGTGAAAGACTTGTACTCTGAAAACTGCAAACATTGTTGAAAGAAATTTTAAAAGAAACAATAAATGGGAAAAAACATCCCATTTTCATGGATTCGAAGACTTAACATGTTGTTGAAATGTCCGTAGTACCCAAAACAGTCTGCAGATTCAGTGCAATCCCTATCAAGATCCCAATAGCATTTTTGGGAGATTTGGAAAAATTCATCCTAAAATTCATATGGAATATCAAGGGATTTCAAATAGTCAAAACTATTTTTAAAAAGAGAAACAAATTTAGAGGACTCACACTTTTAGATTTCAACACATATTACAAAGCTACAGTGATCAAAACAGTGTTGTATTGACATAAAGACAAATAGACGGATGCAAAGAATAGAAAGCCCAGAAATAAATCTCTGTGTAATGATTAAATGACATTTGACATGGGTGCCAAGAGCACTCAGTGGGGAAAGGAGAGTCTTCTCCACAAACTGTGTTGAGAAAATGGGATATCCACATGCAAAAGACTGCAGGTAGACCCTTATCTTATACCATCCACAAAAATTAACTCAAAATGGATTAAAGGCTGAAATAGGAGACCTACAACTCTAAAATTCCTCAAAGAAAACGTAGGGGAAAAACTTCATGACACTGGATTTGGCAATGATTTCTTGGATATGACATCAAAACCTCAGGCAAAAAAAGCAAAAATAGAGTAATTAGTAAGAACTTCTGTGCATCAAAGGATATAATCCATAGAGTGAAAGGCAACCTATGGAATGGGAGAAAATATTTGCAAATCATATATCTGATAAGACATTACTATCCAGAATATGTAAAGAAGTACTAAAACTCAAGAACAAAAAATCAAATAAACCAATTAAAAAATGGGCAAGGGGTTGAATGGACATTTCTCTAATGATGGAAAATGAATGGCCAAGAAGCATATGAGAAGACATTCAACATCACTGATAATCAGAAATATACAAATGGAAACCACAGTGAGATGTCAGCTGGCACCCATTAGGATGGCTATTATAACACAAAACAAAAAACAAAACAACCAGAAAACCCCCCAGAAAACAACAGCTGTTTTTGAGGATGTGGGAGAAATTAGAATCCTTGTGCACTGTTGTTGCGATTTTAAAATGGTCCAACAGCAATGGAAAATGATACAAAGTTTCCTCAAAAAATTTTAAATAGAACTATCATATGATCCAGCATTCTTACTTCTGTGTATATATTCATAAGAATTGAAAGCAGGGTCCCCAAAGGTAGCTGCACATCAGTGTTCATAATAGCCAAGAGATGGAAGCAACTAAAATATCCAATGATGGAGGAATGGATAAACAAATTGGAGTATATACATAAAATGGAATTTTTTTTAACATCTCTATTAGAGTATAATTGCTTTACAGTGGTGTGTTAGTTTTGAATCAGCTATACATATACATATATCCCCATATCCCCTCCCTCTTGCATCTTCCTCCCACCCTCCGTATCCCACCTCTCTAGGTGGTCACAGAGCACCGAGCTGATCTCCCTGTGCTATGCACTGCTTCCCACTAGCTAGCTATTTTACATTTGGTAGTGTATATATGTCCATGCCACTCTCTCACTTCGTCCTACCTTACCCTTCCCCCTCCCCGTGTCCTCAAGTCCATTCTCTACATCTGCATCTTTATTCCTGTCCTGCCCCTGGGTTCATCAGAATGATATTATTTTTTTTTTAGATTCCATATATATGTTTTAGCATACGGTATTTTTTTTCTCTTTCTGACTTACTTCACTCTGTATGACAGACTCTAAGTCCATCCACCTCACTACAAATAACTCAATTTCGTTTCTTTTTATGGCTCAGTAATATTCCATTGTATATATGTGCCACATCTTCTTTATCCATTCATCTGTCCATGGACACTTAGGTTGCTTCCATGTTCTGGCTATTGTAAATAGACTGCAGTGAACATTGTGGTACATGACTCTTTCTGAATGATGGTTTTCTCAGGGTATATGCCCAGTAGTGGGATTGCTGGATCATATGGTAGTACTATTTTTAGTTTCTTAAGGAACCTCCATACTGTTCTCTGTAGTGGCTGTATCAATTTACATTCCCACCAACAGTGCAAGAGGGTTCCCTTTTCTCCACACCCTCTCCAGCATTTATTGTCTGTAGATGTTTTGATGATGGCCATTCTGACTGGTGTGAGGTGATACCTCATTGTAGTTTTGATTTGCATTTCTCTAATGATTAGTGATGTTGAGCATCCTTTCATGTGTTTGTTGGCAATCTGTGTATCTTCTTTGGAAAAATGTCTATTTAGGTCTTCTGCCCATTTTTGGATTGCATTGTTTGTTTTTTGATATTGAACTGCATGAGCTGCTTGTAAATTTTGGAGATTAATCCTTTGTCAACTGCTTTGTTTGCAAATATTTTCTCCCATTCTGAGAGTTGTCTTTTCATCTTGTTTACGGTTTCCTTTGCTGTGCAAAAACTTTTAAGTTTCATTAGGTCCCATTTGTTTATTTTTTTTTTTTTCCATTTCTCTAGGAGGTGGGTCAAAAAGGATCTTTCTGTGATGTATGTCATAGATTCCTCTGCCTGTGTTTTCCTCTAAGAGTTTTAGAGTGTCTGGCCTTACATTTAGGGCTTTAATCCATCATGAGTTTATTTTTGTCTATGATGTTAGGGAGTGTTCTAATTTCATTCTTTTACATGTAGCTGTCCAGTTTTCCCAGCACCACTTATTGAAGAGGCTTTCTTTTCTCCTTTGTATATTCTTGTCTCCTTTATCAAAGATAAGGTGACCATATGTGTGTGGATTTATCTCTGGGCTTTCTATCCTGTTCCATTGATCTATATTTCTGTTACTGTGCCAGTACCATCCTATCTTGATTACTGTAGCTTTGTAGTATAGTGTGAAGTCCTGGAGCCTGATTCCTCCAGCTCCGTTTTTCTTTCTCAAGATTGCTTTGGCTATTCGGGGTCTTTTGTGTTTCCATACAAATGATGCAATTTTTTGTTCTAGTTCTGTGAGAAATACCATTGGTAGTTTGATAGGGATTGCATTGAATCTAGATTGCTTTGGGTAGTAGAGTCATTTTCACAATGTTGATTCTTCCAATCCAAGAACATGGTATATCTCTCCATCTGTTTGTATCGTCTTTAATTTCTTTCATCAGTGTCTTATAGTTTTCTGCACACAGGTCTTTTGCCTCCTTATGTAGGTTTATTCCTAGGTATTTTATTCTTTTTGTTGCAATGGTAAATGGGAGTGTTCCCTTAATTTCTCTTTCAGATTTTTCATCACTAGCATATAGGAATGCAAGAGATTTCTGTGCATTAATTTTGTATCCTGCTACTTTACCAGATTCATTGATTAGCTCTAGTAGGTTTTTGGTAGCATCTTTAGGATTCTGTATGTATAGTATCATGTCATCTGCAAACAGTGACAGATTTACTTCTTCTTTTTCAATTTGGATTCCTTTTATTTCTTTTTCTTCTCTCATTGCTATGGCTAAAACTTCCAAGACTATATTCATTAATAGTTGTGAGAGTGGACAACCTTGTCTTTTTCCTGATCTTAGAGAAAATGGTTTCAGTTTTTCACCATTGAGAATGATGTTGGCTGTGGGTTTGCATACAATGGAATATTATTCAGCCTTAAGAAGGGAGGCAATCCTCTAACATGCTATAACATGGATGAATTTTGAACACATTATGCTAAGTAAAATAAATCAGTCACAAAAAGATAAATACTGTGTACTACTGAAGCCCACGGGCCTAGAGTCCATGCTCCACCAGAAGAGAAGCCACTGCAATGAGAAACCCATGCATCACAATGAAGAGTAGCCCCTGCTCGCCACAACCAGAGAAAGCCCACGCACAGCAACGAAGACCCAACACAGCCAAAAATTAAAAAAAAAAAAAAAAATAGAGTGAAAAATAGGAAAAAAAAAAAAGAAAATGATGAATTGTGTGTAGGGATATCTGGGGAGGGTTTTTAATTGACATTATTGAAATAAAAACTGGGAGGCTTGAGAAAAAAAGATAAATACTGTGTGATTCCACTTACGTGAGATATCTAAAGTAATCAGATTTGTAGACACAGGAAGTGGAACGGTGGTTACCTGGGAGTGTGTAGAAGGGGTTGGCGGAGGGCAATTATTTTTTAATGGGTGTAGTGTTTCAAATTTGCAGGATGAAAACGTTCTGGAGATCTGTTTCATAATGATGTGAATGTACTTAACTCTGCTTAGCTGTACACTTAAAAATGATTAAAATGACAAATTTCATGTTGTGTGTTTTTTATCGGAATAACAAAGTAATTAAAAACCTAGAAATATGGAAATAGAGGGTGAAGAAAAGGAAGATAAAACTGTGTTGTTTTTTATTGTTACATGATTTCCTCAGTACTTTAAGCAATATTTTGATTTGAATATTTCCATTGATCTATTATCATGTGACTCATAGATGTGACAACTGGTATTTAGAGCCAAATCCACCTGTCTCCAGGCCTGTGTTCTCACTCCTAGGCTATGCGTCTGGAAAATGACTTCAGAAAATATTTGTCAAAGATTTCAGATAATTTTGTGATATATTATTTTGTCAAAGGGTATAATCTAGCTGCATCTGTATATCACCATTCACCTTAAATGAAAATTTAGTTAATTTTCATTATATAAACACATTTATTGGGATTATTTTATACAATCTAGTGGATATTTTATATTTTTTCCAAAGATAAGATCCAAAATAATTCATACTGTAGGAAACAAACATTTGGGAAACAAAATTTGAATTCAGTTTTCTAGCAAAATAGCCACTAGAAAGAGTAAGCAATTAGAGTCATGTTAATAAGCTTTAATTTATAAATACTGAAATCAAAAAGGATGTGTCTTTTTCCAAAGATAAGATCCAAAATAATTCATACTGTAGGAAACATTTGGGAAACAAAATTTGAATTCAGTTTTCTAGCAAAATAGCCACTAGAAAGAGTAAGCAATTAGAGTCATGTTAATAAGCTTTAATTTATAAACACTGAAATCAAAAAAGATGTGTCTATGGGTATTTTCTGTCAGATTTCTTGTGTTAAAATTCAGTCGCATAGAGACCAGACTTGAAAATTCCCCAACCAGACAAAACCAGTTAAGCCATGTAAGCCAAACTTAATTTAGCTTAGTTCATGAATGTAAGTAAAATTTAACTTAGGTAATTTCTTGTAAATGTTTCTAATGATCATAAACAAAACTTAAGTTGTCCTCCTAAAATGGTATAAGATAATCACTGTTAACCAATTCCTTGCTGTCTGGAAACTCCCATTATAATAACCACCAATCGTAAAAGTTAAACAAGAGAATGAGGATTCTCTCTTCATACGCCGTTCTGGAGCGTCCGCCTCTGAGCCTCACACCACTTTTGGGTTTGAAGTGTCTCTGTTCGAAACAGTTTGTTTTTTTGACCAAAATATTTATATCAAGTAAAGCTTTCTGATTTTTTTCTTTTGAAACAGATAGTAGTTACACACAATATTCACATTATGGAAAACATTTAACAATAAAATTAAAATGTGCTCTAAGAGATAAATACAAAACAACTAACCGGTGCAGACAGAAAAATGAAATGGTGCAAGTTTGGATGAGGGACACACAATTATTGAAAACGTGTAGTGTTTTCCATGTGCCCTGGAACACTGAGGAAAATTACTGTTATTTGTTTTACGACTTAGAGAAGGGCATGGAACAACCAATAAGGCTCTTTTAATGCTGTATATCCATTCTGAGGTCATGCCGTGCTTGCAGAAGAGGGAAATATCTTTTTAACATTACTCCCGTGTATTCTTCATTGTTTGTATTATAATATTCTAACTGATACAATAATGATTGCTTTAAAACATATACCATTTTATTCTCCTCATTATAATGTCTGAAAGTTGCCCTCCATTCTTTGGACAAAGTCAATCAGATTCTTTTTTAAGTTGCATAAACTTAAAAAAAAAAAAAGAGGTCATTCTGCGTTCTCCTGCTGTGGATCTCTCTCACCTTTAAGAAGAAGTTGCTACTTATCTCTGCCTCTCTGCTTATCAGCATTAGTTACTCCTTATCTATTCGATCATTCTCATTCAAACTTATCCCATCGTAAAAACAACAAAAACAGTCTTCCTTTCTTCTCACATACCACCCATATCTCCATTTCTTTCCTGGAGAGAAAGGAAATTTCTTTCATAAATAAATTTACTACTAAAAGCATTACTTACAAATGATGTTTCTACTTGCTTCTCTCCCAGCCATTCTTCCAATTAGTCTGGTTTGGTCAAAATATGCACAGAAACTAATATTGTCGAAATTGCCAGGAAAATTCAACGAATACCTATCCATTCTCATCCCATTCAAACCCTCCGCAACTGTTGGCCAATTCTAAGATGTGTTTTACGTTCCTCTTCTAACATCCTTTTTTTGAGCTTTCATGATGCCTTTCTCCTAGGTTGCCTTCTACCTCACTCACTACTCTTTCTCACTCAACTTCAGGCATCACCTTTTCTCCTTGACCAGAGATCAGACCTCAGACTTCTTTCTAATTGTGCCCACGTCCTGGGTGATGGCAGTCAGTCATGACGTTCAGATACCACCGATGAAGTGAAGAATAACAAACTTACCATCCTGACCTCCCTTGAAATCCATAATTAGTTATTTAACTACTTCTTGGTATTCCCACTTGGCTGTCTCCCAAGCACCTTACAATGACGTTTTCTTGCCCTTTTCCTATCTTCCAACTCTATTCCGTTTACACTTTTCCCTTATAAATAAGAGGTATTACCTTCCATTGAACCACTTGTTTTGGTTGGAATCATCCTGGATTTGTCCTCCTTTTTCTTAAATCCCACATCATATCTTTCAACAAATCCTATGATTCCAACTCCATAATACACCTCAAGCCAGTCTAATTCTATCTATCTTCACAACCACTCCCTTAGATCATATCATCATTATCTCTTGGCTGAAATACTAAGATAGCTTCTGGATGCAGGTTCCGGGTTAGAAACACATGGGACATCCGAGCTTAGTAATTGAAGGTTTTATTTCCAAAGCTATTGGCAGGGTTTATACAAAGACAACAGAGGGAGAGTAGAGTACTCCAAAAATAGTCACAAGGGAGCAAGGGTTGAGAAAGGGTTATCAGCAGCTGGGCAGAGAGCTGAGTGATGAGGACCTTAGGGCAGTCACTTCAGCTTCCAATAGAGGGACACAGCCTGGTGAGGCGACCTAGCAGAGAATGAGCCTGGTGAAGAAATGCCTCGATCTTACTTTCTGCCTCTCCCTCATTTCCTGCCCATGATCCGCACTGGCCGAGCAGAGCTGGAAGCCACCAGGAAAAGGATGCTGCTGGGGTTCCCGTTCTTGTAGTCAGCATCCTGGGGTGGAGGGGGGCTGGAGAAGGAGAGTATAAAGAAAGGTGGAGAGTGGATCTATCGGGGTCAATAAAAATATATCCACCACAATCCTCTATCTGACTTCCGATTTCCACTCTTAGGCCGCATTCTTGTAGCATCTACAGTGATCTACTTACAGGGCAAAATGGATTTTACCTGTCCTCTGCTTGAAAGCCATCACCATCTTCTTATTGAACTTAAAATCAAATCCAGACCTCTATCACCCCACAGTAATGAGTTGTTGCCGAATAGCTGGCTGAGGTGGAGTCTCAATTTGTAAACTTGACCTCATTAGCACCACCCACCAAGTGATTGATTGAGATTCATGTTTTGGAGTTCCTACAAAACAAATGCTCTGGTAGCTTAGCTACAAAATCTCCCTTCTCCTCCTTGCTGCAGGAGTAAAAGAAGGGTGGAATAATGCAAGAGATGAAGGGTCAGACGCCTCAGAGCTGCAGAAGATAGAATGATACATCTCGTGGGCTGATAGTTCATTTAACTCATCACCTCCTCCAGTTGAAAAAAGAGACATAGAAGGATTTGAAGTCTTTACAGCTGGCAAACCTTCTCCTCCTTCTTCAAACTCTAGGCCCAAAAGAGCACCCATTTCCTTGTAGATTTATGGCTTATAATCTGCATCTTCTTCAGGCTGTGGGAGAATTGGCTCTTCATAGTTTCTAGAGAATTTAAAGCCAATTCACTATTTTATTCAATATTTGAGCAGTTCTCCACAATCCAGGGTCTTCTAGGGATTATCAAAGATGTGAAAGAAAAGTATTGTTTCATTATGAGCTTCCTAAGCTTACTCTATGACTGACGTATGGAATGCTGACAGTGCAAGTAAGATGTATCTGCAATGGTGAGGTCACAGGACCCCAGATTTCAAGGGGTACAATCAATCTTCTCTAGCAAGTAAAATCACCTGTCATGGTGACTAAGTGTCTGCTTTGGGATAAAGCCTCTTATCATGATTGTGGAAGGTGATAATGCTTGCTTTCCAGAAACTGTATATCTTCTCTCACTTTCTCTCTCTCTGTCTCTCTCTCTGTCTCTCTGTCTCTCTCTCTGTCTCTGTCTCTGTCTCTGTCTCTGTCTCTGTCTCTCTCTCTCTCTCTCTCGTTTTCCCTCTCTGTCTCTGTCTTTGTCTTCTGCTTCCCTACTTTCTTTCCTGCAGAATAGCATCTCCTGAAAAACAAACAAGCAACAAACAAAGCTGTTGTGACTACACAGGCTATGGAATATACCATACAACCTACACTGAACTATTACGATGTTTTTTGACTTAGTTGACAAGTTGGAAATGCTTTTGTGTTTTCTTGTTCTTAAAAACTTCTCCAGACCATTATGTTGTAGAGAATAGGACTGAGTAATGAGCCATTCAGAAGGCGAAATCAAAGCAAACCAAACCAAAACGACTGGCCAGTGATATAACACTTTAGGATGTGTTACAGAGCAGACAGTTAAAGCCCCTCTCTGGCTTTTTAATGGTGTTAATTGGTTCCAGAGAAAGACCGGCTGTCTTTACACACACAGTTAGCTGACCACACATTACACGCTTAATTCAGTAAACAGGTCCAAAGCGATTATGTATACAGAGCCCTCAGCTTTGCTTTACACAATCTATTTCTGACTTAAGAGTGTTTAAAATTTAAATGTAAAATAAAAGTTTCCATTTACAAAATTCGTTTATGGCTGAATGGAACTATTTAATAGAATAAAGTGCTTAAAGTCACAGTTTGTATCATAATCTCACTTTCATTAATGTTCTGCAACAACTTTCCTGCAGTAAATACTGAAAAAAATTAGTAGTATTCTTGCAAGGAATTTGATAGAACATTTAGAAAGGAGAATTAATGAGAAAATTTTGTTTCTATAATTAACCAAAAAAGGTACATTCTTAGAAAGTATTTCTTTTTCCACCCCCAAATTTTGGCAACTACAAGTAAATAAGCAAAGAACATTCCTTCATTATTATTTTTTTGTTGATAAAGGCAGGAGAAGTGATTGAAGCCAAATTCCCCAAGTGACTTAGGAAGATAATGTTTTGTTAAGGTTTTGAAGATTATGAAAGAGTGCATTTTAATTTTTTTAAATGAATCACACATTTAGAAGTTGATGTAGAAAAGTAATCTCATTACCTATTTTATACAAATCAGTGAGGAAAAATACATTGGTTACTTTTTATCAAAACTCTTGTTTTATAAAATAGGAAACAAAGTGTGCCAAGAATCAGTTGTGTTTATAAGCTAATCAGGATCAAGAACTTTGAAGGATATGATTTTAAACTAATTGCAGCTAACCAGTTATTCTGCCAGTTTCACTGATGCTAGCAGAAGACAGGAGACTCCTGGATTTGAGATGAAGTACTATTCACATTACAGAAAACAGCGTGAACATGGCATATTTGTGTTGGTTCTCCTACTTCCCTAAGTTACACAGGTGTGATGTAGGCAGATCCGTGTGGATGCCACACATGCAGTAGGGGTGCATCACAGCTGAGGAGTTACACACAGAACCTGAATCTTTTTCTAACGGGCAAAAGCAAACCTGGCCTTTCTTCTGGAAGAAGACATTATCTTTATTACACTGAATGGAAAGAAAATCTGCCCTTTGCTCCAAATGGAGCAAACACGGTCTTTTTCAAGGCTGTTCACAATACACACATCTTTGCAAAGACGATCTGGGACAAAAGTGCAGTTAGTACCTTGCTTGTAAGATGTGCAGAAACACAAGAGGCTAATGGCTCCCGACAGTCAGGAGTCGTGGAAGCAATTATTTATGTAAATCACAATTGTATTAAATGTAACTTCCTAGATTTTACTGAGGTATTTTACCCTCTTTTAAATCATGTAGTCAGTGAACGATAAAGAAGCAACCTCATTCTATAACAGTGCCAGAGGTTACCATAGAATTACGTATTTCTTATGAATTCACTGTATTTTATTATTTATTTTAATTTTTATTTGGTTCTAGACGTTAAAGTAAGTTATTGGATCAGTGAATAAATAAATAGTTGCTATAATTAATCCGGTATTTAATACTGGGTCAATCTCCAGAATCTCTTGGTAGTCTATCATTAGAAGATCTTTTTTTTTTTTTTTTTTTTTTTGCGGTACGCGGGCCTCTCACCGCTGCGGCCCCTCCCGTTGCGGAGCACAGGCTCCGGACGCGCAGGCTCAGCGGCCATGGCTCACGGGCCCAGCCGCTCCGCGGCAGGTGGGATCTTCCCGGACCGGGGCACGAACCTGTGTCCCCTGCATCGGCAGGCGGACTCTCAACCACTGCGCCACCAGGGAAGCCCTAGAAGATCTTTGATGCTAATGTTTTGAGGCAAAGAGAACTAAATTATAACCTCCTAACCTATTTTTTATAGGCCCTCCTGTGTAATCTCTCTATTAGACAGTCAGCTGATTTGGAAACAATTACACCTGTAGACTCCCTTCACGGCCGTACCTAGACTAATGTGTAAATAACAAGAAGAAGTTGCACTCAGGGAGCCGGCAATTTGGGGGCCTCCACACCAGCCTCACAGCTTTCTGAAAACATCAAAACTTTAACACACTTACGTGTATTATACTGTCTACTAAGAAGTATCTCAAAATAAATTACAGCCATCTTATAACTGGTGTTGAGGGGCCTTGCAGCCAGGTGGCTATAGCTACTTGTGTGACCCACTTGGGGCACTTGAATCTCTGAAGGGGCCCAAAGACCTACTGGCCAGGGTCCAGTTCTCCTGGGTGCAACACAGAGCCCTCTCCAATCATTTTTCCTTCTCCCATTTTCCATCTGCCACAGACCAATAGGTGAACCCTACTCACTTCAGATCTCCTCATGTCTGGGAGAAATCATCTCTTCACCTGTTTTCGAGGCTTTCTTCTTTCTGTGCTTCTCTCTGGGAGACCCTATTTACACCCAGTGCAAGAACAGTGGCCTTGGAGTAGCTTTTGCAAATGCTTCTGAGATAAAGGAATAAAAGTATCTTAAATATTTGAATAGAATAGGGAAAGAAATAAAATGCAACAAAAAAATAAAAATATATCAGGGGAGAGGATTAACAGATACACACTACTTTACATAAAATAGAGAAGCGACAAGGATTTACTGTAGAGCACAGGAAATTATATTCAGTATTTTATAATAGTCTATAACAGAATATAATCAGAAAAAATAACTGAATCACTGTGCTGTACAGCTGAAAACACAATATTATAAATCAACTAAACTTCAATAAAAAAAGAAAAAATATATATCAAATTATCATGTCAAGAATAATTTTATATTGCTTAAGGAAGTTGAGCTTGATTCCTTTGGTTTTGGCAACTAAAAATGAACTGAACCATGGTCCAGGAAGAACTAGCAATCTGGGCTAGGACTTGAGCTCTAAGCATCTGTATATATCAGAGCCCTATATGAACCTCCTCTGAGAACAAAAGGACTGCGAAGTAAAAATTTTTTAATGAATTTTAAAAGTTGAAAAGTAACAATATTTTGAGTACAACACATAGTTTAGAAGCAGAAGTTTCCTACTAGCATTGGTATGGTTCTCGTGAGAACTCTTAGGAGGAGC
Organism: Delphinus delphis; assembly: GCF_949987515.2. Lineage (NCBI taxonomy): Eukaryota > Metazoa > Chordata > Mammalia > Artiodactyla > Delphinidae > Delphinus > Delphinus delphis. The sequence continues at coordinate 30,543,271 of NC_082703.1, forward strand.
CTCTGGGCTCCCCCAGCAGAGCTATCATCTCTCCATGTGCCTCTCTGTTGACTCATCACTGCTGTCTGCTCAAATAAAGTTGGAAAATGTTTGATTTTTAAAAGCTAATCGGTTAATTTACTGAAGGACTTCTAGGGAAGGACAAATGTAGCCTATTCTTGCCTGTCCAACAGGCAAATTCTTACTGACATTTTAAGTCTCAACTTATATATTAACTTCTTAAACGTTTCCCAACTTGCCCGGAACCTTTCTGCAGCCTGAGCTTCCACAGTACCTGATACATCCTCCTCAGCATAGAAGCAACCAAAGTTTCTTATACTCAACTGTCAGCTTGTCTCTTGTCCATCTAAATGGTTTTCATCTTTGTATTCATAACCTCTGGTTTGATGTCTTGCGCACAATATGCACTGGAAATGGTTGTTTAATTAATAATAATAATTGCTTGACAGATGAGAAGCGTCCATGAGTAGGTGGCAGGAGATGAGTGCATAAGGGACAAACATTCCCTTTGGGGAAAAAAGGAGGAACATCTTTGCTTATAAAACTAATAATAAGAAAATAATACTGTAAAGCAGATGTAAATACAGTTGTAGCTGGGGGTGTGGAAAATCAAAGGGGTTCATTCCTGTTGGACCCTGTTTTTTATGGCAAAATCAGGGGGGACACAATGGTTGGAGGAGTGTGTTAGAAATTAGTGGAAAGCTGTAGAAATGTAGTTTAGGTTTAAAATAGTTGTGGGATACGGAAGAAAGACATAGCTTAGAGAAACAGACAATAATTTCTCAGTGACATGAAGAACCTCAGCTGGATGACATTAATTTTTAAAATGACAATGCAACAGGACTCAAACCACTTGGGGGAAGCATGCAGATCCTCACCGTTCAGGTAAATGAACACTGTCCCAAGAAGGTAGGAGGCCACGACCTACATGCTTACAAATATACTCATCAAGGGACAAGTTCCGACATTGTCTGTTCACAGGTCACGGACACCTTACAAGAGGAGAATGCAAGCAATTAATCCTTAAGGGTTTTTCCACTAACAGACATCTGGCACTCAGCCAGCTACCATAATTTTTGAAAAATATACAAGGATAGGAAATTAGTGTGAGTCAGTTCTAATAGTAGGACAACAGACAATCTCTAGTAACGAGGCGGGTCCAGCTCCTAGAAAAAGGATCTTCCAAAAAAGGGTATGTAAAATCGCTTTTAGTCTAAAAGTGTGACATGAGTTAAAATTTTATACCAAATACTAGATTTGGGCCATTGTTTATTGCATTGGCAAGTTAATATGTGTAGTAGGAGAGTCCTGAATAGTTATCACATTTACTTTTCATAAAATTGGAATAATTGCATAACTTTGGAATAATAATTTAGAAATGTGAAATTTTTATCAAAAAAAATATTTTCCACACCTCTTCATGCTTGAAAAATGTGATTGATAAGAGTTACTAAATATTTCCGTTTTCCTTTTTACTTAAAGGGGAAGTAACTGAGGAGATTCATTTTTAGAATTACAAACAGCTGGATAATCAACACCAAGTTCCTATCTCTTGCGTAGGTTGCAAGTTGAAAAATGAATACTTGTTGTCTTTTTTGCACATCCCTAAAGAGGGTCGGAAAGTGATTTATAGTTTCATAACTAGATATTTATGAAAACTGATAAAATTCTACTGGAGACTTACAAAGATATTAACAACTTCCAACATAAAACAAGATCTTTCTTCCATTACCATGTTCCAAAAATTTTAAGATATGCAACAATCCTCATGTTTCTGGAACATTCCTAATTGAAGAGGAAATCATTCGGTGAATTAAAATTCTTTTCCATGACCTATCCTCTATTTTTTTTTTTTTTTTTTACTTTTAGCCTCATATTATCTCCTACTGAGCTACATTAACAATATACGCACTAGAGGGTCTTTCATTCTGGTAAATGCGTAATATGTTTTAGTTTACATATTAAGAAATATATTAAGGAGAAAAAAAATCTTCTTTGTTATTCATTACCATGGCCAAGGACTTAATAGAAGGTGAAGTCCAAATCCATGTTTCTTTTTACTGTAGAAAGTGATTTCCTGACTTCTTAGCTTAACTGGTACAAAATAAAAAGAGAGTCTCCATTATATACTTGTACTTAACTCTGTGACTTTGGGGTTATGGATACATTTTTATCCACACAGAAATTTCTAACCCATCCATGCAATATGTAATAATTGCATGAAGGAAATATGAGGAATTACTTCAAATCTGAATAAAAGAAGCATGGTACTTCCTAACCAGCCCCATATAAATATCCTTCCAAGTTGGAAAGCGTTTCAGTGTAGAATTAGCATCAGGATTCCTCAGCTCTCCACACGCAAGCTCTCTCATACCTGCACGTGAAGAGTATCTCCTTCCCAAGTGTCACCTGCAGTAAGACTACTCTTTCCCGTAGCCCTTCTTCACTCTTCCCCAGCCTGTGACAAAATACTTCCACTCCTCACGGAGTAAGTGCTCAGGGCCTCAAAGAGATAAACAGATGGGAAGGCCAGAGAGCTCTTCTCACACCCATCATTAGCTGTACCTCCAAGACTCTAAACTGGAGAGTTGTCTCCTGACACCCCAAAGAGGAGGACTGTGTGAGGGTTCAGCCTGCCAGCTTCACAACATTATGAGCCAACACAGAGCAGCAGAAAACAAAAATACTCATAATCAACCCAATGGAACTTTATAGATGCTGTGACAGTCTGTCCAGTTCATTAATGTAAATACATCTGAATAACAAGTGGATTTGGGTATTTCTGCACTTACTGTACACCACAATGAGTAGTAAGTTGGTAACCTATCAGGCCAGAAGACCAGAACCAAAAACAGTGGGCTCTTCACATCTAAAGGAATGACCTTCCTCATAGGAAATTATAGTCTATTCTCAAGTAATTGTGGATACTTGTAGTCAGATAGCACAATAGTTGTAGGAAGATGATCTTAACAGGGCTATGGTGATAATTATAATAATTGCCAACATTTATCAGAGGTCTTCTTTGTGTTAAGTAATGTTCTAGACCCATACCCTTTACGTTCATAATTCCTAATCAATAACTTGACCAAGGTTACCAGTCCAGTAAGTGACCAAGGTTACTTGTCAAGTGTATGGCGTGAACCAAGATACAAAAGTATGTCTTTATGATTCTAAAACCTGTGTATTTATCCCACTCACTAGTAGTTTTTAAAGTCTCAGGTCTCCATTACACTTTTAAAAATTATTGTGAAATCCAAAGAGCTTCTGTTTATGTGGGGTACATCTATCAAAATTATGTTAGGAGTTAAAAATGAGAACTTAAGAAGTATTTTGTGTATTAAATCATTTTAAAATAAGAATGTTAAACCCATGCGTATTAACATGAATAAAATATTTTATGAAAAAACCTATATTTTCCAAAACGAAAGAAACACATAGAGGAATGGCATTGTTTTACATTTTTGCAAATATCTGGCTTAATAGAAGACAGGTGTAATCTCAGATGTGTTTCTATATTCAATCTGTTGCAATCTGTTGTTTAAGTTGAGGTATATAAAGAAATTATGGCCTCACATGGTTATGTAGTAGGAAAAGGGAAGAGTATTTTAACATTTTCAGATAATTGTAAATATTCTTCTAGGATACTAGATCACACTCTACAAATGGTATATTCTAACAGTTTCACTGTGATCTCTGAAATTACATCATTAAACTTTATGTACTCTACTACATCAAAATCCATTGGTCTGTCTTTCACTTTGATGAATGACTCTTTCACCCCATAAATACTTGATAAAATACTGTTCAATGGGCGTTACGAAAATATTACTTCAATGAATTATTCAGATAGATCCTGCAAATGTTGGCACATTTCTTTATATAATTTTTTAAAGACATTTAAAAGTATTATTACCAATGACATCAGAAAAAATCTTCGAATGCTAGGAAGCTGTCAAACTCAGGATGATAGTTACAAGTCTTCTAACATTCTCATTTTCACCTGAAAGTTCAATTTTCCCTATTGACATATGCTATCTATTGTTTTTCGTCACTGGCATTTTTCAAGAAAATATGTGTCTGATACTCAATTCTGAGTAGCATGTCTCTCAGTCATTTTTTCTAAGTAAAAATGGTCTTTCATGAAAACAGTGAATAGTTCAGCTCACATCTCAATAATCGTATCAAGGGCTTTTCGAGAGACAAATACTCTACTTCAACATGCAGCAAAAGTGCTTTACATGTAATTCCAAATAGACCATTAAAAAAACACATATCATGAGTTGATTCAATAAAAATAACCATTTCTACTGCTTTATAAAAGTGGACATCCTTAGGTGAAACTGGCTTTTCTTTCCTTTTGATGTGTTTGGTAGTGAAGAATACAATGATCAACTCACACATGTTGGTGCCACTGCCTTTATTTTGTACTAATGCACCAGCAGTTTTCCCTGACATTTCTTCTGTACCATTTAGTGCAAATGTCAACACGGTGAAAAGATTTTCTCCTTCTCCTCTTCCTTCTGATTGATTTTAAAAGCTTTGACTTCGAAGACCCCCTGAAAGGGTCTTGGGGATTCTGAGGGGGGCGGTCTGTGGACCATACTTCGAGAATGAATGCAAAATACCATAATGGTGTGTTTTACAATTTCCTTCCTTCCTTCCTTCCTTCCTTCCTCTTCTCCACATTCTTTTCATTTGAGTTAGACATGGCAAAATATTTATATTCCTGGACGTGGCAGGTGGCAGGTCTCAGCTGTTAGCTGTGTAGTCTCAGTTGGCATAATAAAAGTGGTTACGAGCTAGTAGAGTTGGTGCTCTATGTTCTGAGGCATCTAGGCTCACTGGTCTCCCAAGCCCCAGGTTTACACGAAGGGTCCACTTTTAGATCAACGTTGTCCAACATGGTAGTCACTAGATACACTTGAAACGAACATTTGAGCACTTGAAATGTGGCTAGTCTGAATTGAGACGTGCTGTAAGTGTAAAATAACCAACAGATTTTGAAGACACACAAAAAAGTGTGTAAAATATCGCATCAGCGTACACTGTTGTGGCCTCTCCCGTTGCGGAGCACAGGCTCCGGACGCGCAGGCTCAACGGCCATGGCTCACGGGCCCAGCCGCTCCGCGGCATGTGGGATCTTCCCGGACCGGGGCACGAACCCGTATCCCCTGCATCGGCAGGCGGACTCTCAACCACTGCACCACCAGGGAAGCCCTCATCAACATTTTAATATTGATTATATGTTAAAGTGATTATGGTTTGGATATATTGGGAAAATTGGGATATATTATTAAATTAATTTCACTTAGTTTTTATAGTTTTTTTTAATGTGGCTACTAGAATTTCAACTTTCGTCTGTGCCTTGCGTTGTGTATCTATTGGATAGTGTTGCTATAGCCATCGGCAAGAATGAGACTAAACCAACCTTCATATAAGCTAGGGATCCTAATTAATTCAATCATTTTTATTAAATCAGACTAAAGTCCTGTCAGTTAATTTTCTATGGGAAACAACGTTTTCTCTCAGTTTTAAACTCCATAATTAAAATACTCTTGATATCCATTGATAGACATAGATAGGTATGAGACTATAGCTACATTTTTTTCATTCATGTGATTTACTTTTCTTAAGAAATACGTAAGCACACAGGCATGCACACATAAACACACACCCACCTTTCTAATAAATTATATTAAAGCGCGAGAAAAAGAAACACGCGTAGCATAATATAAGGACGAATGTCAGAGATTTCTGAGGAGTATTATTTGGTATTTTTTCCTTCATTCAACTTGTTCTCAGGGTTATGGAATATTGATTTTATTTTACCCAGAGATGTAATTCTGACCTGAGCTTATTTTATAGAAAAGACTAGTAGAAATGAGATATTTGGGAAAATATGTTTTTCTTTATGATTTATTTTTCATTTTAAAATAAGCTGTTTGAATCAGACACATATTTTAAATGTTTACCGTTTCTGAACAGTAAAAGTTAAAAAGATACTGGGAAATATATGTGTGGGTACCTATCTATATCTATATGCGTATCTACTTTAGGAATTATATATATGTATTAGAAATTGATAAGATATAGGTAACTTTACAAGCCTAAAACATCTAAAATTCATTCACCCTGTAACAATCGGACTGAATTAAATATATTTCCGTTAGCCCTGTTTCCATCAAGGGACTTACTTTATATATAGGAAGTGTCATGTGGAGGGGGAGGGAGGCGTGATCAAAGCCCGACTCTGTCACTTGCCAGCAAGTCACAGCACAGCCTGTTTCCTTACCTCAAAGACGTATACAGTGTATCTACTTCCCAGGGATGTTTGAGACTCTGGACAGGATGGAATCATCTACCTAAAGCATCTAGCTCAGTGCCAGAAGTGCTTGAAGGCACACCCGGCACTTGGAAAAAGTTAGTTCCTTTCCCCACTTCACTTTTCCAAAATTCATAAAGTAGGTATCTTTCCTGACAATGGTTTTCATTTCTACATTTGTCCATATCTGTTCTTCTGACTGCAGGAGACTTCCTTCAATTCTCTTTCCCTCACTCTGCTTTTTTTCTGATTAAAGTTGTTTTTTTCTCCTCTCTCTCACGCTGATGTGTAAGCACACCTGTTGCTCTTTGTGATCAACAATCCCTTTTAATTCCAGTTCTCAGCTCAGGGTTGACTGTTCCTGTTCTCTGATGTGAATTGTCCCTTAATACTGTATTACAGGAACCAAGAATATTTGTGAAGTTAGCTCTTCAGAAGGAGCATAAATATCAAAGATGAGCTAGAAACTCGGTTTTATTGTGTTTTGTAATGGCTAGAAAATGTTGTTTGGATGGCTGCAAATGGCATGATAAACTTTAATCATTTTTAATTGTTTTAAATAAATATGCATGAAGCCTTAGAATTTTGTCATTTTTGAACAGGACATAAATTACATCAGCCACATGAGCAAATAACTGTATGGTCAGGGCTTCAGGAGAATCAGACAGGAGCCAAAGAACTACCTCCACGCCCTGGCCAGGCAGAGTAAGGATAAAGGAATCAGAGGCTGAAAGTCTTGGAGAAATTTGACAACTTCAGTATCTTATTTATATTGTGAATTTGGCAGGTTTGATGAGACCCACTGACCTTCTTACATACTTAAGAATTTAGTCCAGGTAGATGCATGTGTTCAGAGAAATACCCGAAGTGGATTGGCGTCAGAAAATCTGGGTAGAGTTAGAACAAAGATCAAACTGGTGAAGGTGTTTACGAGAGTTGCAAATATTTTTTGTTAATTGTTTGGGACTGCATTATATAATATGACATCTTAAATTCTACTTTATTTGGTGTCTTTTAATTTTCTCAGAACATTATATTCCTCGCATGTTCAAATTAAAAATGATAATTGTGTGTGTGTGTGTGTGTGTGTGTGTGATGTATTCCAAATTACACACATTCCCAGCTTTCTATACTAATCCTAGTTAGTGCTCAAAATAGTGCCAACTTGACATGACTAGATATATTACTCTTTTCCCCAACCCTATACCATAAATATACACATTCTTATCTGCTCAATGCTATGGGAATTTCTTATGAGGACTCTATGCTGTAAAGTTTCTCAAAGAATTCCACTGATGAGAAACTGTCCATGTCAGTATTAGAAGCATAAATTTCAATCTGATTCATATCTACCAAGTGCTCACAGGATGCCTACCTTTGTATGAGAACATATTGCAAATATATCCTGCTCTGCTGTGTATCCTGTATCTTTCACAAGCCTTAGGCTCCATGTGCTAGATGAGCTACCTTAGAGATACCTCTTTATCCGTTAGTAAAAGAGACAGTTAAGTCACTTTGGAGGTCTTTAGCTCCTTATGACTTGATTCTTGAAATGGCATGCCTTAAATCGAGAGTTATTTTTTCTTATGATAATCCCTTAAATTTTATCCAGACCATTTTCTGATATCCTTTCATGTGTTCCAAATTATATTCATTTATTTTTCTATTGAGCATTTCAGTTCCTAAGATGATTTTTGTTATCATTTAGTTTCAAACATAACACAGTAAAAAGAGAACTGTAATAATGTCAAGCATTAAAAACATAATGAGTAAGTTTGCCAGAACAATTAAATCATGTTTTTTAAATATCTGTTAGCTGCATTCCTTGTGTACCCTTATCTCATTTACATGTGGAAATATTTTCATTGTAGTTATATAGAAAAAAATACTTCTTTTATCTAACTTCATTAGGCATGCCTGTGATGTTTGAGCTGGTATTTAACATAAAACATTTCCCTGTAAGTATTCCTTGCAGAGAGGTTTGGGAAATTATTCAGTAATGCAATTTCAGTTGACCTACAGAGATTTGTTTTAGTTATGTCCACCTTTACTCTGACCATTTAACAATTGCCCTTCCTGGGCATCACTCTTCTAACTGACCTTTCTTGTAAGAGGAGCAAAAACAATAGTTGATCACTAGCACTTCTCTCCATTTGTCCTCCCTCAGGACATTCATTCAGAGGAAATAACCCAAAAGGTATTTGGAAGGAATGGTAGAATATATTTCATACCTTACATCTTCATTGCTGAGTCCTCATTATGGTTTTAGATATATTATGTTAGTCTTTGAGAAAGTTATCATTTTAACTGTTAGCTTCTAAGGATTTGGAGAGATTATTATGTGATTAGAAATATTTGGACCAAGTGTTTTGGTTGTATTCTGCCGTGTAACAAACCATCCCCATAATTGGCAAATTAAATCAAGAATATAGTTTGTTTTCCCCATGAATGCACATTTGGGACAGGGCTGCTAGGTGATTGCATACCTCTGCGCCACACAGCATCACCTGAAGAGGCTCCTTGGCAGGAACAGAAGGACCCACCTCCAGGGTAGCTCTGCCACATGGCTAGCAAGTTGCTGCTGGCGGCTGGCTGCATCCTTTGCTGTCTGGCAAAGGCATCATTGCCTTCCCCTGAGGCTTCCTTATCATCTTTCTCACAGCATGGCAGGTGGGGTTCAGAAATGAGTGTTCCGAGAGGCCTGGGTAGAAGCCACAAGTCTTCTTATGACCTAGCTTCACATCCACTGCACTCTCATGGCCAAACAAATGACTGCAGCCAGGGAAAAGGAATTGGACTCCCTCTCTTAACGCATCTCACATCTGAAATCAAAGACATTTTTGGCAATGGTAGTCCTTGGATTCCATGATATTGTCTACTCTCCCCAGGTCGATCTCTTCTGTGTCTACCTGTTCTCCATCTTTTCAAGAGGGAAGGAGTTCAGCTCCTGGATGAACTGAAGAGTAATGAGGGTGTAATACACAGCAATGGAGTTTTATTTAAAGCAGTTATAATTCATGTTGCTCTCCCCCAACATTCCTATATTCAGTAAGTGGAAGGAGGGATGTTATCCCAAGGAGTCCATACCAAGATATTCTCATGAGGAAAACTTAGGAATAAGATAGAGAAGGCTGTCAAGGGAGTGGCAGCCACCAATCTCCAGGGTGCTACGAAGCCCTCCAACTAGTCTGAAAGGGAGATACATTCAGACAATGAGAGTATTCATCACACAGCGAAGGTAAACGCCTTGGAACCAAGCTTCCCCCAAATCCTTACTGACAGGCAGCCTTTCTTATAGGGTGGGAGTGTAGTCAGGTCATATCAGAGACCGTGCTGATGTATTTGAGGCCACAGAACCTTGGAGGTTCATCGTGGGCAGATGGTCCTGAAAGAATTGCCCTTATCATCTCAACCAGTTGACTTTGTGTACCTCCTGCCTTTAATAAGGAGACCTTTCAAATCATGTCCATCATGGGAACTTCCCCCATTACATCTAACATTCTGATTTTTCATCACACTCAAAAAATAATTCTACACTTGTTTACATAGCTACTACTGAAAACTGTGTTGGAACATCGTTTTGAAGTCTCCATCCTATGAGGGTGTTGACAACTCTGAGGCTGTCGTGGGATTTTCCCCACACGTTGTTGCCTTCTCTTCATTCACTCAGCCGCTTAAAGATGAGAAGGTCGCAAGATTCTGGCTTCAGGCTTTTTTTCTCACATTCCATGCTTTCACTTTCAGTGAATGAGCCCATTTTTTCCAATAACTTCAACTGTCACCTCTACATAGATGGCTTGAAAATTTGTATCTCAGGCTCCATCCTTCTCTCATATCTTCCAGGACCATAATTTGAATTTGAATTTCCCTTATATAATGTCTGCTAACATCTCAAAATCGACAGATCAAAAACTGGATTTACTACTTACTGCCCCTCGTGAGAAACCATTTTTTGCTCTTGTGCTGTTCTAACAAGGTGACTGCATAGCTGGAGCTTGGGGTTCCGGATGAGAGAGGCAGCGTCCTGTGGCTGCTCTTTCGCTATGCACTGTCAGTTGTTACCTGAGTCTAGTAGTTTACCTCAGGGATTACCTGCGGCTCAGTAGTCCTGCTTCGCCTGGAATTTCTACTGAGCTTTGATCCTCGTTGCTCGTGCTTTGGCTCCTTGCCTCCTTCCACTCTCTCCTGGCCTTTCTAACCCATCCTCAACACTGAAGGTAGCATTCTCTTACTAAGTGCACATCTGATTATATCAACCCTCTTTCTTAAACTTCTTTGTCAGTCCAGTTACCAGAGCAAATTTATAAGTTCAGCCATGGTCTGGTCCCAGGACACGTTTTAGTTTCATTATCATTTTCTTGCTCTTCCTTTCCTCCTGAACTCTGGCCAAAACAGACAACTCACAGTTCCCTTAAAGATGCCATAAGCTTTCACAATTTGGACTTCACACACTTTATCTACCCTTTCACGAAATTCCTTTCCCCATGCCAACTCTGAAAAACCCCCTCTCGTCCCCAAAGACCAAACTCAAAATATCGTGGGCTTTATGAACCGTGACCTGTCAGATAGAATTAATCATTTCTTCCTCTTGTTCTCATGGTACTAAATAGCTCGGCTGTGGCACTGAGTAATCGTTTCCATGTAAGTTTTCCCCACGAGATATGACAAGGCAGTGTGTTACTTATTTTTATGTTCTTATTTCATTGTGCAAAATGGGACTATAGTATGCACTAAATGTTCACTAAATGTCAATTGAATTAACTAAGAATCTGGATTAAATGATGGGAAAAAATAAATTTCTTTCATATATTTTTACAGGATTGTGAACTGGTATACCCCTTTAAGAAATCAAGAGACTCTACTGTGTTCATACATTTTTTTTTCACATCTGGAAATCCATCCTAAGGGAATCATTCTAAACATGAAAAACGCTTTACGACAAACAATATAGCAAACTCCTTGAAACCAATTTTTATTTTTTATTGGTCTTTGTAGATACAGCATTTAGCACAATGTTGAACATAAATTACTTATTAAGTCCATCAACCAATTAAATAATATTAACCAAAATTATGTATCATAACTTAACCTAAATGTACACATCCTCAAGGACAGGGCTAATTTTCATATATATACTTTAGAGTATATTATACAGTCATGAAGGAGAAACTGTTCACTCGATCCTTGGCCTTTAAGGAATGCTGGGTTCCCCATGAATCACTCTCCAGTGTAAAGCTCATGAAACGATGACGACCCCACCCTCATTTTTCGCCAGCCTGACTTGCAGCTTACCTTCTCACCAGACGTGTCCTCATTGTCTTACTGTGCCTGCTCGTGGCTCTTTTTGTGGCTCTCTGTATCTATTCAAATCAGATTTCTTTTGATGACCACTTTTCTAATTGGTCTAATCTATTCTAATAAAATAAATATTCTAGTACTGGTACCAACACCATAACCCATAAGAGATAATGTGCGTTGGGTGCTTTCTATATGCTAGATATTATGTAGATACTTTAAAATTATGTGGGTTTGTTTTGAAACTTTTTATAAAGGATATGTAATCAGCATTGAGGTGAACGCCGTCCTTCGGGGGTGGGAGATTGGAGTCATGCCTTTCTTGACAAATATTAATCTTTCTTCCATTGTTCTCCAGAATTAGGGACTCATAACTCTTCTTTATCTCCTAAATTATACCACCCAATAATAACTTGCAGTCCTTTTATCTGAAGTTTTGCCTTAATTATTTGCTTCCTTGATAGATAGGATTTATGTAATTTTAGTATTTCCAGTTCTAATGATGCTGGAAATGAGTGGGACCCAACTCTGTGTGCCAAAGCGTTAAGAGTTCCTGCACTAAATATCTATAAACTCCGTAGAGCTCATGAAAAAATTGGTCCTGTGTGTTACAATATACCGAGAACTCACCAAAAGAAGATCGATTGTATCACTGCATGAAAGCAATTTGCACATACCTTACCAAATTTAGAGCCACAATTGCATTAGGTTGTTTATTTTTTTTAATTTATTTACTTCCTGACACTGTGCTCACTGCTTATGTTAAATTTGTTACACCGTTAATGTTGGGAGAAACAGATTGTGGGATGGATATTAGGACTTTTTAAAAACTATGTTTATCTTTCATTTAAATTTTCTTTTTCATTTATATTTATTTTTCATGTTGTCCTTTATTTTTTATCTATATTTTCATTTAATTTAAGTGTCTGCTGCTCATTTCCTCACATGCCACATACCTCAGGACCAGGAAGTGAGGTGAGAAACATAGATGTGCTTAGTATTCTTCTCTCTCCCCACTGCAGTTTTTGATCATTATCAATTCTTTTTTCAGATGAAGAACAAGCGTATTAACAAATTCCCAGTACCCCCCGAAATCTGTTCTTCTGCTGGCCTCCTATCTGTCTGTAATACCTTTTCCCTTATCTTATTATTTCCACTCACTGACTATAGCGGAAACTATATTCTTAAGGTCAGCCAGGTTTCACTTAATGCCAAGAAGTGGACAGTATATGTGGATGATGGAGAATTTGTTTACCATTGGATTTGGTTGGGGGGGGGGGTCAAGGAGGTTCTAGTGGGCAAAGGGGGAAAGTCTGGGTTAGAAGGGGGTGGAAGGGATTTGGGTCACATTGCAGTACAGAAATGAAAATAAAATAACCACAGGGACTTACATTTTTCGTATGAAAAAAAGATAATCTGGATATCTTAATATCTTAAATGTTATGATGTAATTAGCTGTCTTTCAGGGTTTCTTTTACTCTAAATACATGGTTTGAATGGATTGAGTTTCCGAGATTAGATATAGCAGCAGCCCTTAGTGGATGAGGGCTGGTGGTGAGAAAGAAAGGCAGGGAGTTCTCTAGAGGAAGACAGTTAGAATTTGAATATATTACCCTTTAAGACAGCTGTTAAGCAGTAGAGAACGGATCCAAACCCATCTCATTTGAAAGCCATGTTATTTCCATTACGTTTCTCTGTATTGTCCTTTTGAAATTTTGAGGATGAGAAATATATATACCACCGGCCCTACCTTAGTACAGAAGAAAAAAATAATAAACTTAGTCAAGAGCAACAGGAAAGTGGAGATATCCAGGTAATAACAATCATAGAATGATCTGGCAACAGGGGCCAACAACCCAATTATGGGAGACCGAGGCATAGAAGGAGAAAAACCTAACTCACAAGGATGTCCTTTGGAGGAAATATTGGGTTTCAAAACTCTGAAAGTAAACCCTGTTAATTTAACTTGAACTGTATCCTTGAGGTTAGAGGGACGTTGGGGCAGGGCGCCAGACATGCCTTTAGTTATGGTGAAAAGAATATTTTACTTGGTGTCTAAAATTAAGGGTTCAACTTCCAGCTCTTCTTGTCACTAGCTGTGTGACTCTGGGTTGAGTGACCTTCTCTCTTTCAAGTTTCTCTGAGGTGCAGTTTCCTTATCTATAGATAAAGGTAATATCTGTTGGATAAATGTGTCATGAAGAATAAATTTTCTCATTACAAATATCAAATTTCTAATATTTGACAAGTTGGAGGCTGTGCTATACAAGGATGTTTCCATCGTCTTGTTCACGGTTAGTTCTCTTAGTTTGAACATAATCCTACCCTGATTCATTCCATCCAGGAAAGCATCTTTTTCAGTCTGATTCTCAAGGAGTCTCTAGCCTAGTTGGAACCTACCTTTCTAGCATCAATTCTTACTATTTCTCAACATAAGTACTCTGTTCCAGCTAAGCTGGCTTATTTGCTATCAATTAAGCACACCTAAACTTTCATCTCTAATTCTAATTTTCTCACATGATTATTTTGTAGCAGGTACAGACCTTAGCCCATAAACTCCGCTTTCAGGAATTTTTTGATTACACCAGATTTAATTTTGTTAAGTGGTTCTATTCAGGTAAAGAGTTAGAAACTTAATCTGTCAAATTGTCCTTCCCTCTCCTCCCAAAAGGTTCAAAATTGTTCCTCCCTCTTCTCCCCACAATATATATATTTTAATCAAGGGTTCCATCTACTTTCCAGAGGAATTCATCTGGTTTGGGTAATCATCTGTGCAAGCTAGAATTTTCTGACTGCTCGGTTGTCAACCTAGCGCTGGACTTGTTTGGTTCTATTTCATGCCACTTTGGGAAAATCAGAACTTCATTCCTGCAGGGACACTGGGAGTTCTGTCCAGCTTTCTCAGCCTCATCAGCCTTGACATTCCAAACCCCTTCTACTCTGGGATTTTGTTATAAGTATAAGCACACGATCTCTGTTTTCAGATACCTACACTTAAAAAGATTAGTGCACAGGACACTCCGCTCCGTGTCTACTCACTGTTTGATTCTCACCTGCATACTTCACTTTCTCCAACTTCGAAGAACTTTATCGGGGCTGAAGATGGACAGTAAGGACTTGTTTGATGACTCCTTTCTATTTTCTCACACATCTGTTTTCTTGGATACAAGCTCTACGTGTTCCTTCTAGGGGTAGGATTTTGAGACACTCTCTGTTTTTTTGTGTTATCTCTTCCAGGAGAAAAATCTCTGTAAAATGGCTAAGTGTGAGGTTAGAAATATGGCTTAATATTGTATTGAGCTAGTCCGTGTAACAAGTCCTAGTGTGAGGATGTCTTTTGCTTGAAGAAGTAGGTGGAAAGCAGTGGAGTTCTAAACTCTATTGTGTGGTGGAGAAAGAAGCCTTGGTAAACTGTGGTCCATGGGATGCCAGGGCTAAGATCACATGCTTTTTAGCTACGGAATTAAGAGAATTGATGGGAAAAATAGAATTTTGGAGTGTTAGCTGTTTCTTTTGACTCCCAATAAAAAGACGGAAGAAAGGAAGAGGATTAATCTAAAACAGGTCAATCTGAAGGCATAGAAGGAAAAAAGTACACAGCTCTGCTTAAGGAAAAAAAAGTGAACTCTGCTTTCAAGCAATCATCTGTAGTGCCTTAAAATACTTGTCATTTGAAATCTGGTAGTGTGTAAAAGCAAAATACTTTACCGCAAGCTAGAGTCCCTGTGGGCAGTGGCGGAGAGGTAGGAATCATTAAAAAAGAAGATGTTGGGATAGATACCCCAGGGGTCTCTGAGGTACCTTTTATGAAGTATTCTTTGACTGATAAAAGTGGCACTTAATCTCACCTTGAAGATGTGCCTAGGACGTAACATGGGGAAAAGTGGAAAATTACCAGCACCTCCATACAAAAGGCTACTTTTCCATTTGTTCTGAGGCAAATTACAGGATGAGCTTACGTCTGTTGAAGGGACTGCCAGGGGAAATGGGCTGTGCACAGATGCCTGTCACTACAGAGCATCCTCACAGAGAACAGAAATCGCAGGCTCGCAGACGGGGTGGTCAACTCAATCGCTAGGGTGTGGACTTTACCAGAAGCAAGTAGACCAAAGCTGGCTATGTTGTTAAGTGAGTTAGATTCACCAAAGAAACCTCCAACTTGACTGAAACCAGTCAGCGATTTCTTCATCCTCCTAAACATCCTCTTAAACAATCTCCTGAGACCTGAAATAATTCCACTGGACTGCTAAGGTGGTGCGTTGCCTGGAAAGGGCATTGTCACCTGATGTGGCCACGTAAGACCATGGACAAGGAAGTCCTTCCCAGAAAGCAGCTTCCTGAGTAGCTATTGTCTCATCAAAAGACTTGACTCCATTTCAAGGAAAGGGGAATCCCTGCTTTATCTGGACAGCAGCCTATGTTCTGTGCTATGGAATATAGAATACGTTATTTCCCATTCTCTCCTTTTTCAAATGAGAATTTTCATTGACATTTCCTATTTTTTCCCCATGATTGTATATTTGGAAAACCAGAGATGGATAAAATATCTCTTAACCATAGGTCACTGGACCATAGAAAGTTTCAGCTAATGCAACCAAGAGGGTGGCATGTCACCAAGAGATCTCACATGCGGATCTGCATGCAGCAAACAAAAATGTCTGACGTTATCCCTTGGGAAGAGTTAAATATTTCCCTGTAGTTGTACGGGTTTTTGAAAAGTGCATATAAGATGGGGTGTGTGTGTGTGTGTGTGTGTGTGTGTGTGTGTATGTATGTGAGAGAGAGAGAGAGAGAGAGAGAGAGAGAGAGAGAGAGGGAGGGAGAATTGGAGAGACAAAAGAAGTAGGCATTGTGTTGGTTATTGCTGGAATATCCTCTCCGTTGCAAATCCTCGTGTGCTTTAGGGGTGGAGTGAGGCACAGGATTCAGCCTGCTCCTACCTCTAGGCTGATTGCAACCCCCTTGCCACAGAGATGAACTCAGGAAATCCACAACTAAGTCAATCAATGCGTGATATTACTCTGGGCAAAGTGATTGTTTCACAAATAAAATTGACTTGATTCAGATCAACGGTATATGAGAGTCTTCTGGACTAGAATGTTCCTTGTTCTTCCGGTCAAGCCTGCAGAAGCCATTGCTCTTTCTCCTTTGGGATGATGTGCTAAGCAAATGAGACATCTGGCACTGCTGCAGCCTTCTTGCCACCATGAGGGGAGACCACCTTAGGATGAAACTGACACCATGGATGGTGGAACACTAAGAAGGAAGGAGAAAGTGTCTTTGATTCTATCATTAAGCCATTGTAGCGCCAAAGCCTTACAACCCTCCAGTTACATGATACAATCAGTTCGCTTTATTGTTTAAACTAAATTGAGTTAGTTTTTGTGTTATCTGTAACAGGAAAATTCAGAAGTGTTATAATTGCTTATATTATTGTTAAATACATATCTTATTTAGCTTTTCATCTGTTTCTTCGTTTTCACCTAACTAAAGTGTACATTCTTTGAGAACAGAACCTATGTCTTCTATTTCTATCAGTATTTCTAGCATAGCACCTAACACATAATAATGGCTTATGAATACTTGTTAACTGGATCATCAAAGGATCTGACATGACTACAACAGTTTGACCACTGATACAGCTTGCTCCAGAAATGTTTCTGAGTTCTTCTAAAAACAATAAAATTGAAAACAATCCTTTATTTAAGTCAAAGAATGGTTTATACTTGACTCTAAAACTGGTGTTTTTCAAGTCATGTGGTTTCCTGGCCAGTTCTTTAGGGTGATCCATTTCTCTCTAGACATTATCTTCAGGGAACGCTCTTGAGGTCTGACTCAGTACCCTGCTGAATCTCCATGATGACTAGTATTAATTTATTGACAGTGAATACACTATGTAATCTGGAAAATTAAATCAGTCATTGAAGATAAAGGTGGTTTTTAATTTCATATGTTTCTGTAAAAGTATCTGAGGATTCATACATTTTCCTTCTATGATTGCAGAACATAAAAAAGGCATTGAGTGGTCAAATTCACCATTGCAACAACCCCAGATATTTAGGAAATTTTCTCTATGTGTAAATATTGATCTCAAACTTGTTTTGCTTCCTCCAGTGAAGCAAAGAGCACATAGGGTCATGGCCCAATTGCAGACCATTCGATTTGCTGAGCTCAACCTCATAACAGCTCACCAGAAATCCCTGAAGTAAAATTTATCATCATTTTCATCAAGTTGTTTGAAAAGTAAATGTTAAGTGAAATAGTTTCATCATATCTTGCAGCTTGTCCATTTTTTCTTGCCCTAAAGTACAAATACTATAGCAGAGATCCAGCCAAATGTCTCATGTGAACCTTTAAAATAAGGTATTTATTGAGGTAATCAAATCTCTTGTAAATAAACTCATATTGGATTGAAGTGTAAGTGATTATTGTTACTTTAAAAAAAATTATGGAGTCTAAAGATTGCCAGTTTTCCTTAAACTCTTTCAAGTTTCTTTTGTTTTTCCTATTTTTAGTCTACAATTTCATGGGGAGTTACCATCTGTTATAATTCAATGCTGGATCATTATAGAGGTTTTCATGTCACCTGTTTTCTGCTGTTTATCATGAATCCCTTGTTAATTTTTGAGACAGTTGAGTCCGCAATCTAGAAGCTCTTGTCTTATCTGTGTATCTGAAGGGAACCAAAAGGACGAGCATGAAAGAGCTCCAGTTTTTAGTTTTCCTGTTTCTTTTGTTTATTTTTAGTTTCTGAATACTACTGAGTTTTCTACAAAAGTTCATAAATGACCACAGTTTACTAACATCATAACAAAAATGGTTTTAAAACAAAATATTTTCATAAATTCCTCTCTGAAACTCCTGACCAGGGATTTCAAGCCAATAATAAGTATGTTTATGTATTGTAGTTTTTGTTAATATAAGGGACTTTGTACCCTAGCCTTCTGCTACCACAGAGATATGATCAAAAATGAAAGACTGATTTTCTGAAGACATGATCTCTCTGAGCATATTAGTTTATTGTTTTCTTCCTTTTCCCCTTTGTCCTTTTTTTTCCCACTCTCTCTTCTTATCCACTTGTAGAAACAAACGAAGCGTAGCCCAGAAGTCTGTGGTTAAAAAAAAAAAAAGGCATAATGTTATATGACTCACTTTGAAAAGTTGCAGCCAGCCCACTAGAGAAATCAAGGAAGGCAGAGCGACACTGTGAGTGGAACTGAGCTGGGACTGTGCTATTAAACAAGTGTGTGATATCCACCCATTCTTTCTAACTTTACTAAATACTGGAATCAATGTGTGCCAGCTCTGCACCAAGTGCTGTGACTACGTGCAAGATAGACAGAAGATGTCTGTGGTCAACTGGTTACAGACTCATGGGGGACCTGCTAGTACATAGTTGCATGTGGTCAGTGCTACAGACAGGGAGCCCAAGGACCTGTGAGAAATTATTGTAAGGGCAACACTCCCCATCTTAGGGCTCAGGGAAGGCGTTTTTAGGGAAAGCCATCCTATACTTGGAAATTGAATAATAGGTATGAATTTTGCCAGATAAACATAGGCAGAGAAAGAATACTCTGAAAGCAAGAGGACAGAGGGTTGGGGGAACTGAATGAAGTTCCGTATGGATGTGTCACAGAGCAGGTGTTTAGCCCGAGGTCAGGGGAGCAAGGGAGCAACATGGCAGGGGTTGGATACGCACGGTAAGATGGGATAAGTAAGCATAGGCAAGAGGTGGCTGCTAGAAAGAAGGGGAGAGGAAACTGACCAGGAAAACATAGAGGGGTTCTTGGTCAGGCCAGAGAACATGAAGACAGTGGGCACCATGCTTGATCATTTGGATCAAGTAAAAGGATCGCATCCAAGAAAGCACGTGACCCTTCCTTGTCTCTGTAGCGATCTTCATTTCTGTTTGATTTCACAAGTATAGGACAGAGTCAGAAAAAACCATTAAAAAGCAAAAACAAAGAAAGTGCAAGTTCCTTGAGACTAATAACTCTGTCAGCTTTGTCCTTGAATTTTGGTACTAAATTTTCCCCACTCGCGAAAACCGTGAGGTTTGTGCAAACCGTGATAATTTAGTGCTTCTTGGAATCATAGAGTGATAGAATTGAAAAGATTGTGAGCAGATAGTTGAAATTGGGTACTTTTAGGTGCCTATTTTTTTCTCAATACTAAAACCATCATATGTAAACATGTTAGTACATTTTGGTGGTCATGGAAAAGTGGGAGAAAGAAAATATTCACGCTCTTCCACTGTCATTTTGGATTATCCTCTGGAATACGTGTTTAATAAAATAGATATGCTTGTGCTTTAAATAAAAGCTTCTAAATTTACTTCTCTTAATGTTATGTCACAGTTTTCCATGGTATTACAAATCGTTTATAACAGGGGTCCCCAACCCCCTGGGCCCAGTCTGCAGCCTGTTAGGAACCGGGCCACACAGCAGGAGGTGAGCGGCGGGCGAGCGAGCAAAGCTTCATCTGCCGCTCCCCATCGCTCCCCGTTGCTCCCCGTCGCTCCCTGTTGCTCCCCGTTGCTCCCCATCGCTCCCCGTCGCTCCGCGTCGCTCCCCATCGCTCGCATTACTGCCTGAGCCATCCCCCCAACCCCTCCACCCCAGTCCGTGGAAAAATTGTCTTCCATGAAACTGGTCCCTGGTGCCAAAACGTTGGGGACCGCTGCTTTATAATATCTTAATGACTGTATAATATACCGTGAAGTGTGTGTGTATGTGTATATATATGTATGTGTGTGTGTGTGTGTGTCTATATATATTAACCATTTCCCTACAGATTGTACATTTGGGTTTTTATACATTATGATAAACAATTATGGTTAACATTATTTAGTTGGTTGATTGATTTAACAAGTAATTTATGTTAAACATTGTGCCAAGTGCTGTGTATACAATGATTGATAGGAAACAAAAATTGATTTTAAGGAGTTTGCTATCTTCTTGTCAAAAAGCCCTTTCCATATTTAGGATGATTCCCTTAGGATGGATTTCCAAATGTGAAAAAAAAAAAAAAGTATGAACATAGTAAAGGCTGTGGATTTCTTAAAAGGCTCTACCCATTTTCAATCCTTCCAAAAATATATGAAGGAAATGCATTTGTTGTCATCATTTAATCCAGACTCTTTTCACTATGACTGATGTCAAACTAACTCAAACTGGGATAAGTGAAAAAATCAAAGTGGTGTTGGGGGGTTGGGGGCATTGATGCAAACTCGAGTAGCTGGATAATGATTGGATAATGTGGGCTTTGGGTGTTAAGAGATCCAGGGGCTCAAACAAGGGCATCTGAGTTCATTAACTTTCCGTTTCACCTCTTTTTTCTGCTGTGGCTTCACTCAGGCAGGCTCTGTCAGTTTGGGAACACAGATATTCCAGGTGTCCTCCTCTTCCTTTCAAGTATAGCAATAAGAGAGCTCTTCGTACATTTCAGTAGTTTTACCAGATACCCCACAATCAGCTTTTATTGGCTTGGGTTGGTCCTTATTGATCTTGGAACAGATCCCTGTGCCGTAAGAGATACATACTGAGCCACAAGGCTTGGCTATCACGCCTCACTCAAAAAACGTGACCGAGCATCTGAGAGGAGTTGTGTCGTAATGCAAATGACGCTGCTCTCATCAGAAGAAGAAGGCGTGGGTACTGGGCACGCCAACCTGATATCCACTGACATTGGTAATACCGTGTATTAAGCAGATGAGAAAACCAAGCACAGGAGGTGAAATAACTCAATGCGTCCTGCTAATTAGGTACAGAGCTGAACTGAGAACAGGGCCCAAATCCATGTACTCAGACTTCTGTGCTATTTGGATGATGCTGCATTTCCTCTTTTCATTACCAACAAATAACTACGTACCTATCATATGTAAGGTTCTGCTTTTTAAAGTAGCTTAAAATTTCGCTGGAAAAGACAATAAGCTGCCTGCTAAGTGACGCAAGTAAAGGAAATGATTCATTAGGCCGAGAGGAGTATAGGAAAGTCTTACAAATGAGGTGGCAGACTGGGGCAAACCAAAAATTATACTGTCTTCACTGTGATGAGCAAAATTTTGTGAGAGAGGCCCTATCATGCCTCCCAAACCCCTTTCTCTGAGAAGGTCTTTGTCCCCTTTCCCCACCATGACGAGTGTGGCCCCGGCAGCCGTGTGTGTACCGTGTCGCTTGGAACACCAAGCTTAGGCTATGCTATGAACTGAATGTTTGTATCCCCCTGCAAATTCATATGGGGAAGCCACAATCCCCAGTGTGATGGAATTTGGAGGTGGGGCCCTTGGGAGGTGATTAGGTCATGACGGTAGAGCCCTCATGAATGAGATTAGTGCCCTTATGAGAAGAAACACAAGAGAGACGGTCTCTCTCCCACCATGAGAGGACACAGCAAGGAGACGGCCATCTGCAAGCCAAGAGGAGATTGACTAGAACCCCACCATGCTGGATCCAGCCTCCAGGCCTGTGGGAAACAAACGTCTACTGTTTAAGCCACCCAGTTTATGGCGTTCTGTTCTAGCAGCCCAAGCAGACTAAGAGAGGTGTGTTTGGTCAGAGGTGGACACCTGATCCAAACTGAGCCAACTGGATCCTCTCCCATTAGAACCTAAACAGAGCTTATAAGAGACAGTTCTACAATCTCAGCAAGAAACCAGGACTCCGCTGAGGGCTGGCCCTATGCACAGTCTGATGTTCAGAAAAGAAGCAGGGTTAAGAGATTACCTGGCTGTAGAGAGGTTCCTGAATCTCTGTTGGCTTCTTAGTTTGAGGTTCTGGCTCTTGTGAGGCACAGCCATAGTTCTGTGTGTTCAGTACGTTACATCCATTCCCATCCTTTCTTAGACTTTTCAACTCGGTTTCTAATATTTGTTTCCAAGAAAAAATATTGAATGTGACTCTGGTCCTCGCTCTCATCTTTCTTTCAATTGCTGTGAGTTGAATCCTAATGTTTCCTTATTTTACTTCACTCATTTCAAAATCCTAGGATGAATCTTGTTTCTAAGAGGTTCTGTTGTTGTAGATCTTTTTGCTTTCATTCTTCCATAAGCTCCAAACAATTTACAGTAAAATCAATTTTGTTTACAGTGTAGTCTTTCTAAAAAGAACAAATAAGTTTCAGCTAATATGTCCTAAGAGAAGGAATCCCTTTTTCAAGTCTGAGAAGGTTTTGCCTAAGTTCCTAAAAGAAGATAGTTTGTTGCTCATAAATAATAATGGACAATTCTATTTAGAAGGAACTTTGCATAAGTATTTTACATAAACACATCTTCCAGAAACATAAATATCTGTAATTAAAGTACTCTTCTTTTATATAAAATTACCTGGTACGACCACACAAATATGACCTTTCCCAGGGAAAATCCCTGAGTAGTGGTGAATTTCTTAGCCAGAGGCAGGAAATTCATTGGAAGACCTGTATCTGTGTGTGGGGTACTTGCAACTAGGGGAAGTCACATTCAGTATCCCCATCCTATTTCCACCAAACTTTGTTTAAAGATCAAGTTGATGTAAATAAATGTCAAGGTCGACCGTGGTGAACAAAAATCATAGAAGGGAAGCCACGAGGATGTAAGTGATGGGGGAAAACATCAATAAGTCTTTACTTTGGCCAAGAAAATAAAGAGGGATTTTGTGATTGTTGCATGAATGGAGAAATAGTCACCTCTTTTTCCAAGGCCCACCTACCACTACTTCCCCCAGTTTTTCCTGATAGAGACTAAATTGGACAAAAGAAAACTAGTATTTGTTTACTGATTCATGAAGCCAATATGGTTTGAGTAATGATTGTGTGCTAGCCACAGTACTAGCCAAATGGGATTGCAGTTGTGAAAAAGGACATGTGTTTCTCTGATTTCACAAATCTTTATTTTAGAGGAAGATGCAGTTATTTGTATAGGGAAGGATGCTATGGTGGTGTGTGCAGTAGAAGGGAAAGATCATGTAGCCCAGGAAGCAGAGGTTTTCCTGCAGAAAGTCATATCTTTTCTGGGACTATTCAGAAAGGTGGAGAGGGGTGAAGAATGGCCCAAGCAAAGGAAGTGCATGACCGAAGGCCCAGAGACAAAGACATCTAAGAAGGCGCTGAGTCTGAAAGTTGTGCAATCTGGCCAGATTTGCTAAAGTGCAAGGTGCGGCATCCTAAGAAAGGGGGCTGTGGTGGAGAGCTGGGGATGAAAACGGCTGTGAGCCCGGTTAACAAGCTGACTTTATAGGAGAGATTCAGGCAGTGACACAGTAAGTGTGCATTTTAGAGTGTTTATCCTCAGAGGAGTATAGGGAAGGTATTGGAGTTGGAAAAACCTCAGAGCAGAGAGACTGAAGACTAGGTAAGGGTTTATAGACATTAATCCAGGCTAAAATCTATAGCAGCCTGAACAGACCTGCAGCGAGGGGGCCACAGAGTAGATGGATTTGCCAGGGACTGTGTAGCACTTCCAGCACCTGAAACGCCAGCCCTGTGCACAGTCAGCCTAAAGGGTGTCACATGCTTCTTCCAGTGTCCCTACCTGTCACCCAAACATGCCACGAGGTCACAGCAGAGTCAGGTTTCCCTCTTCCTTGTTAGTTGCCCAACTGGAAAATAGATTTGTGACCATTTCCTGTCTCCCTTCTTTCTCCGTAAAAGAACATGATTTGTTCAGAGGCCAAGGGCCCACAAAGCTTCTTGCAGATTTCCTCGCACAGTGTGGCCCTGTGATATATTTAGCCAATGAGAGGACTGTCTAGTGGGTGGGGCCAAGAAGAGAAAAGGAGGCGGGGGAAAGAAAGCCACACACTTTGTTTCCCTTGGAGTCACACACTTTGTTTCCTTTGAAGCCACACACCTGTTTCCTTTGGTGTTGAGCCTCCTTCCTGTCTGTAAAGCACACACCTTATTACCATGGAAACAAACCCCCGATGATGATGATGATGATGCAGAAAGAAGAAAAGGGAAACTGAGTTACTGCTGACTTAATGGAACTGCCTCACTGGCCCTCCCTGTCTCCCTCCAGGGCTTCTCTTATGTGAGAAAAACCAACCTTTGTTGGATTAAGCCCCTGCAGTCGGTTTCTTTTACATTCAGCTGAAAACAGTCATAACTAAACCAGCCGTTTTCTTTGCCATTTGACAGAGCCCTCCAGTATTCCATTTTATTTTCCTTTTTTATTGAAGGAGTGAGGTGAGCAACCTTTAAATAAGTATGTAAGCTCTCCACCTCCGTTTTCCAGGCAGAGTTCTGTGAGGAAAACATTCAGGGTAATATCCTCAAGGTCTTCTATCCATCTACAAAAGAATTTGTAGAAATATTCCGTTCCCTTTCAGAGCTCTGACCATCTACAATGTTCACAGTCACAAAGGGAGAATCAAAGCAAATGTGGTTTATTCAGGTAAATAAGCTCACGTTTCCGCAAAGTAATAGTGAGGAAAAGAGGAAGATGAGGCTTAATTCATCAATTAAACTTGGCCTGTCGTTCAGTCGTGTAGACAGGCTGTCTGTTTCAGAGACCTCGTCTTATCCTTGGAGCGTTCCAAGCCCTGCATGAAGCTGCTGGCCCCTCACCTACCCAATGCCAGTACAGAACGGTGTACTAGTCACTCACGTAGTTATTCTTTCACTGAACACCTGCTAAGTGCCTGTACTAATTGCTCACATTGAACCGACTGTCAAAAATTAAAGGCAAAAAACATCCCCATCCCTGACTTCAGGAAAGGGGCAGTATGCCAGGAGGGGGGACATTTGACAAGCCACCTGTGATGCAAACCCCTACCCTGTACAGTGGGGCAGGGAGGAGGGGTGCGCAGGTCTAATGGGAGATTAACAAAGTGTCCATAGAGGATGTGGCACTTGAGTGCGTATTTGCCAGGGGAACAGGGAAGAGCATTCATGTCAGGCTCAAAAAACAGGGTCATCGACAGTCAGGAATGGAATATGGTACATGAGGCTGAAAAACGTTATAAAAGGGAAATGTCAGGAGCTGAGGCTGCTTGGATGGACATAGGACCGTGGACACACAGGACACAGTGACATGATCAAATTCAAGTCTAGGTGTTAGAAAGATCATTCTAGAAGTGTTGACATGGATAATCATGAGGTCTCTCACTGGACAAAGAGAAATGATTTATTTTTGCCACCCAAGTTTGAGATCATGAGACCTTAAACTTCCAAGGGTAGAATTTATGTGTCTGAGGATGAGCAAATTTTTAAAATTTGAAGAATAAAAATGAAGAAACCTTAGCTAATGATGAGAAGCAGGAAATAAGAAACAGGCAGTTCCAGGGAAAATTCCCCAATTTCCTTTTGGGTGACTGGGTTGATTGTGATTCTCTTCTCTGAAACTGGAAATAGAAAGGAATAGGTTTGAGGGAGGAAGGTTTCCAATCTGGCTTTAGCTAATGATGAGAAGCAGGAAATAAGAAACAGGCAGTTCCAGGGAAAATTCCCCAATTTCCTTTTGGGTGACTGGGTTGATTGTGATTCTCTTCTCTGAAACTGGAAATAGAAAGGAATAGGTTTGAGGGAGGAAGGTTTCCAATCTGGCTTTAGCCTGGGCATTGGTGTGGTCCACTGGAAATGTGCATTTAGAGGGAGACAGACTTGAGTTCAAACGCAGCTCTCCAGTGCAGGAGGTCTGTGGCCTCGGTTCTCCCATTCACCTCCCTGAACCATGGTTCCATCTGTAAAATGAGCGCCATCATTCCTTCCTTGAAGAAGCATCTTTTCTAAAACTGCAGGTAAGAGGCTAACAGTGTCTCACTCAGTTGTGACTGTTATCATTACCTTGATGATGGAGTCCCTACGTGAGATCCAGGTGAAATTCTTCAGCAGTTGTTGGAGAGTAGAGACATATTAGTGCCTAGGTGTTTGTGTACCGTTGGCACCAAATAAAAGTTTGTTAAATTTAAGTGAACCTAATAATAAGAGGGATGCGGTGAAGGGCAGGAAAGGACGGATGTCTTCGGCAAGGAAGGAAACGTTTATTTATAAGTTGCTTTGTGCCGGGCACGTTTATATGCATTTTCTCATTTCAGTCTCACCTGAACCCAGTGCTTTTGTCTCGGATTCAACTAATAAGAAAACTGACATTCAGGAATATTAAGTGGCTTTCCCGAGGTCCTAGAGCCAGCAGGTCCTTAATAAGAATTGAGTCCTTACTGACAGCAAAGCCAAGCTGATGTCACCACTGGTATGTGGCTTTTCCCCCTTCTCCATTCTTCCTTTCCCATTTGCCGCAAAACCCTTTGATGGGAAAAGTTACGCAATCAAACTGATTTGTTGTGCACTGTGGCATGTGGTACAGGGAGAGGTAATAATACAGGCTTGCGACAGAGGTCCTGAAAGGGTCGGCACCCTGGTCATAGGCACAGTTGCAAGGGCAAGCCTAATTTTTAGAAGGCCTAGGAAGAGTGTAGTGTTTTTTTTTTCTGGAAAATAAATCAAATAAGATTTTTTAAAAACATGGTGGTTCCTTCATCCAATAACAAGTGCCCTGCAGGCAGTGCATCCCTTGCTCCTGCTTAGGGGGTGGCATCGCAGTCGCTGTTGCTCTTGGGCTGTAGCAGGAGCAGAGACAGGGATGCCCTCTGCCTTCTGCTGAGTGAGCTCGCTGCTATGTGGGGGGCATTGATCAAGGGAGCGCTTGTGTCTTTATTGCGTGTCATTTCGTTATTGCCACATTTTTACCACTGTGACATCACGGAGTGGTCAGTGGCAGCAACCTTCAACCTTCCTTTAAAGATCCAGAAACCAAGATGGACATGCAGCGATTCAGTCACACCAGAGCCAGCGTTCTGGCTCCTCTCTAGCGGCCTCTGGAAACGAGCCGTTTTCAGTGATTCCGAGGGGGTTTGGACAAAACCAGTCACTGCCAGTGACTCCCACTCTGTCTGCGGTGAAGCCCTGAATCTGCATTTTTAACAAATATACACACGTGCTGAGACAGCTCTTCCGCAGACCACGTTTTCACAGATGCTGACCTACACTCCTCTCAGATCTCCATTAAGTTTTTTTTGTTTTGGTTTGGTTTTTACTTTTTTTTTTAACATCTTTATTGGAGTATAATTGCTTTACAATGGTGTGTTAGTTTCTGCTGTATAACAAAGTGAATCAGCTATACGTATACATATATCCCCATATCCCCTCCCTCTTGCGTCTCCCTCCCACCCTCCCTATCCCACCCCTCTAGGTGGTCACAAAGCACCGAGCTGATCTCCCTGTGCTATGCAGCTGCTTCCCACTAGCTATCTATTTAACGTTTGGTAGTGTATATATGTCCATGCCATTCTCTCACTTCGTCCCAGCTTACCCTTCCCCCTCCCTGTGTCCTCAAGTCCATTCTCTAGTAGGTCTGCATCTTTATTCCCATCTTGCCCCTAGGTTCTTCATGAGCATTTTTGTTTTTTAGATTCCATATATATGTGTTAGCATATGGTATTTGTTTATCTCTTTCTGACTTACTTCACTCTGTATGACAGACTCTAGGTCCATCCACCTCACTACAAATAACTCAATTTCATTTCTTTTTATGGCTGAGTAATATTCCATTGTATATATGTGCCACATCTTCTTTATCCATTCATCTGTTGATGGACACTTAGGTTGCTTCCACGTGCTGGCTATTGTGAACAGAGCTGCAATGGACATATTGGCACATGACTCTTTTTGAATTATGGTTTTCTCAGGGTACATGCCCAGTAGTGAGATTGCTGGGTCATATGGTAGTTCTACTTTTAGTTTTTTAAGGAACCTCCATACTGTTCTCCATAGTGGCTGTATCAATTTACATTCCCACCAACAGTGCAAGAGGGTTCCCTTTTCTCCACACCCTCTCCAGCATTTATTGCTTGTAGATTTTTGGATGATAGCCATTCTGACCCACGTGAGATGATACCTCATTGTAATTTTGATTTGCATTTCTCTAATGATTAATGATGTTCAGCATTTTTCATGTGTTTGTTGGCAATCTGTATATCTTCTTGGAGAAATGTCTATTTAGGTGTTCCGCCCATTTTTGGATTGGGTTGTTTGTTTTTTTGTTATTGAGCTGCATGAGCTGCTTGTAAATTTTGGAGATTAATCCTTTGTCAGTTGCGTCATTTGCAAATAGTTTCTCCCATTCTGAGGGTTGTCTTTTCGTCTTGTTTATGGTTTCCTTTGCTGTGCAAAAGCTTTTAAGTTTCATTAGGTCCCATTTGTTTATTTTTGTTTTTAATTTCCATTTCTCTAGGAGGTGGGTCAAAAAGGATCTTGCTGTGATTTATGTCATAGAGTGTTCTGCCCATGTTTTCCTCTAAGAGTTTTATAGTGTCTGACCTTACATTTAGGTCTTAAATCCATTTTGGTTTTATTTTTGTGTATGGTGTTAGGGAGTGTTCTAATTTCATTCTTTTACATGTAGCTGTCCAGTTTTCCCAGCACCACTTACTGAAGAGGCTCTTTTCTCCACTGTACATTCTTGCCTCCTTTATCAAACATAAGGTGACCATATGTGCATGGGTTTATCTCTGGACTTTCTATCCTGTTCCATTTGTCTACATTTCTCTTTTTGTGTCACTACCATACTGTCTTGATTACTGTAGCTTTGTAGTATAGTCTGAAGTCAGGGAGCCTGATTCCTCCAGCTCTGATTTTCTTTCTCAAGATTGCTTTGGCTATTCGAGGTCTTTTGTGTTTCCATACAAATTGTGAAATTTTTTGTTCTAGTTCTGTGAAAAATGCCATTGGTAGTATGATAGAGATTGCATTGCATCTGTAGATTGCTTTGGGTAGTACAGTCATTTTCACAATGTTGATTCTTCCAATTCAAGAACATGGTATATCTCTCCATCTATCTGTATCATCTTTAATTTCTTTCATCAGTGTCTTATAATTTTCTCTATACAGGTCTTTTGTCTTCATAGGTAGGTTTATTCCTAGATATTTTAATCTTTTTGTTGCAATGGTAAATGGGAGGGTTTTCTTAATTTCACTTTCAGATTTTTCATCATTAGTATATAGGAATGCAAGAGATTTCTGTGCATTAATTTTGTATACTGCTACTTTACCAGATTCATTGATTAGCTCTAGTAGTTTTCTGATGGCATCTTTAGGATTCTGTATGTATAGTATCATGTCATCTGCAAACAGTGACAGCTTTACTTCTTCTTTTCCAATTTGAATTCCTTTTATTTCTTTTTCTTCTCTGATTGCTGTGGCTAAGACTTCCAAAACTATGTTGAATAAGAGTGGTGAGAGTAGGCAACCTTGTCTTGTTCCTGATCTTAGTGGAAATGGTTCCAGTTTTTCACCATTGAGGAGATGTTGGCTGTTGGTTTGTCTTCTATGGCCTTTATTATGTTGAGGAAAGTTCCCTCTTTGCCTGCTTTCTGGAGGGTTTTTATCATAAATGGGTGTTGAATTTTGTCAAAAGTTTTCTCTGCATCTATTGAGATGACCATATGGTTTTTCTCCTTCAATTTGTTAATATGGTGTATCACATTGATTGATTTGCATATATTGAAGAATCCTTGCATTCCTGGGATAAACTCCACTTGATCATGGTGTATGATCCTTTTAATGTGCTGTTGGATTCTGTTTGCTAGTATTTTGTTGAGTATTTTTGTGTCTATGTACATGAGTGATATTGGCCTGTAGTTTTCTTTCTTTGTGACATCTTTGTCTGGTTTTGGTATCAGGGTGATGGTGGCCTTGTAGAAAGAGTTTGGGAGTGTTCCTCCCTCTGCTATATTTTGGAAGAGTTTGAGATGGATAGGTGTTAGCTCTTCTCTAAATGTTTGATAGAATTCACCTGTGAAGCCATCTGGTCCTGGACTTCTGTTTGTTGGAAGATTTTTAATCACACTTTCAATTTCAGTCCTTGTGATTGGTCTGTTCATATTTTCTATTTCTTCCTGGTTCAGTCTCAGCATGTTGTGCATTTCTAAGAATTTATCCATTTCTTCCAGGTTGTCCATTTTATTGGCATAGAGTTGCTTGTAGTAATCTCTCATGATCCTTTGTATTTCTGCAGTGTCAGTTGTTACTTCTCCTTTTTCATTTCTAATTCTGTTGATTTGAGTGTTCTCCCTTTTTTTCTCGATGAGTCTGGCTAATGGTTTATCAATTTTGTTTATCTTCTCCAAGAGCCAGCTTTTAGTTTTATTGATCTTTGCTATCGTTTCCTTCATTTCTTTTTCATTTATTTCTGATCTGCTCTTTATGATTTCTTTCCTTCTCTCCCTAAGTTGTATAGGAAGCTGATCTCCCCGGGAACTTGAGTTTTTAATTTCCCCTGCTCCTGTGTGACCCCAAGCAGTGGAGTCAGTCTCTTGAATCTCTGTCTCTCCATCTGTAAATGCTAAGCATTACCCACAGAAAATCCCACCCTTTGTTACTTCTCGAAGTTTACGAGCAAAAACATGCAGCACGTGTTGTATACTGTATTTAGTTTATAATGCATCTCTGAAAGACCTCATTATTTTCTTTCATAACCAAAAATAAGCAAACTGCCAGACAGGTCTCCTTTTCCAGAGGGCACACCTAGGAAAACAAGCCTTGGAGACCTAGTAACAGCTGGTAAGGGCAGGACCTCACTTATGCTGGGTCTTCTGAGTTCGGATGCAGTTCTCATTTTGCTACATTCTCTGTCACCAGAAGCTTTTCTCCAAATTCTTACCCCATATGTTTTTAACTAAGAAGTAAAGGCGTGTTGAGTTCCCTCACTGCCCCACGAAGCTTTGGTCAATCTCGAGGGAAAACTCTGGAATGCTTTCTCTATTCTTCATAGTAAAGTGCCGAACTTCTACAGAATGTTCTGTAGACATTGTCAGGTTTATCATTTGGGCGTCTCTGGGCCCACAGTTTGACTAAAGTATAACTGCTGCTCTAATTCCAATCAGTCTCCACGCAAGACACATCTTGAATGTGGGCTCCCATGACAGCATACATTTAAGAGTTTTCCTGTCTAGGAACGTGTTGTTTTTAATTTGATATAGAATCCCAGAGGTTACATTTGACCAGAGCATCACCATGAGCCTCTTTCCCCTGCCTTGTAAATCACAAAAATGTAAAGATTATCTCTATATGATTTATACTAAAATAAAGTTTTGAGGTGGCTTTACAGATATAGAAGTATTTATTAACAATTTGGTTCTTATACTTTATGTGTTGAAAAATCACATTCCCAGTCCTTTTAACTTATATATCTCTGAACACTGAAGTAAGAAAGTCTGTTAAGGGATGTGAATGTAAGAGAGAACTGTGGCTTTATTTAAGGATTTTATTGTCCCAAGCTTGTTCTTGCACAACTGAAACAGAAAATAAAGGAGCGCTTTAAGAGAGAAGGGATATTCCGCTATAAGAAAAATAAGCAAATTAAATAAATTAGACATTGTTCCTCTGTTTGAAAAAAACAAGAATCTTTCCATACGGTATTACATTTTGTTTTGTAAGAGAGTAGACCAAAAGTTTAATTTCAAAGTTACTAAGTCCAACCAAGGAGAGAAAGAAACTATATCCAAGAAAAAATTACACTGTATCACTAGATTTTTCAAATCAAAATTTGGGCCAAAATGGAATTGTGGGCAGGCTTCTATTCTACAAGCTGTCTAAAATAAATTAAAATTGCCTTAAAACCTTCACAATGCAAGTCAGCAGGAAAAATGAGAGGTGGAGAGATGGAGGGTATTTTCTAAAAATTTAGTCTACAAATCATAGTGTAAAGTTCAGAATAAAATAGTTGCCTCACTTAGGAATGATTAAATAAAACTCACACTAACATCCACAGGCACTCACACACTGTACACAGGCCTGATGAATGGATAAATCTATTTACAAAGAAGATTGCTACACATATGTCTGACATAAGTTGTACCATAGCTTTCAATTCAATAAATTTCTAATAGCAAAAACAAAACAAAACAAAACCAAAACCCTCTACTCAACTAATGCTTGATCGAAGAATACCTCTGTACACTCTAACCCCAAACTACATAATCTCTAACATAATACAAATTTGGTTTATTTATTTCTATTTAATTAATGTCAAGTTCATTAAAAAATAAATCATTTTCTCTGTCTCAGGAAATCCCACATCAATTGTCAACAGTAACAGCATATATTTAGTGTGATTTCTTTCTCCAATGAAACACCTCTTCCGGAAAATACCATTCTAGCTTTTTTCTTCAAAGGCAGGGATTAAATACTTATGGAACTTTTGCTTGTTCTTTTCCTCTTGCTTAACCCTTCCATTTTTTTAAATTAATTAAATTATTTATTTATTTATTTTTGGCTGTGTTGGGTCTTCATTGCTGCTCGCGGGCTTTCTCTAGTTGTGGCGAGTGGGGGCTACTCTTCGTTGTGGTGCGTGGGCTTCTCATTGCAGTGGCTTCTCTTTGTGGCTGAGCACGGGCTCTAGGTGCACGGGCTTCAGTATTTGTGGCGCGCAGTCTCAGTAGTTGTGGCTGACGGGCTCTAGAGCGCAGGCTCAGTAGTTGTGGTGCACGGGCTTAGTTGCTCCGCAACATGTGGGGTCTTCCTGGACTAGGCCTCAGACCCGTGTCTCCTGCATTGGCAGGCGGATTCTTAACCACTGCACCACCAGGGAAGTGCAACCGTTCCATTTTCTATCACTCTTTACTTTCTTCTGTGCCCAGGGAGGCTAAGCCCTGTAGGTGGCGTGAACCAGGCTGCCCTACTGGCTACCTCCGGTTGGCACACCCAGTGGGAGGCACCCCTGCAGGAGACTGGAGTGTGGGAATGGCTGCTCCCTCTGTGCTTTGTTCCCTGCCTACCTCTGGCCCCTACTGCGTGGTTCTAATTTTTGTTAAAGACTCTGAGAGAATAATTCCTGCCCTTCTCCCTTCAGCCCTGGAGTCATAAAAGCTTCCATTGTTTCTTGCTTCAAGATAACCCTTCCTCTTCTGATAAGGAGACAATATGGGAATTCTGCCAGGTGCTAAGTATAATATATCTCTTCTGACTCTACATTCAGAAACTGGAAAAGCACCATATGAAGTTTCCATGGGCTCACAGAACCCACCGTGTGTTGCTTCTGCCCCAAACTACACTTGCTCCCTGACTTCCAAAGCCACCAGTCTGTACCCCAGTCCTTACAACAGATGCATCTTGGTGATGCGTCGAGTCATCAGGGATTAATGTAAACTCAAAGCCAGTGTCGAGAAACTCCTGGAATATCTGTGTATTTACTGTTTCCTAGTTCACAGTTACTCTGGTAAATGTCTGTTATCCCCTTAGGGAAGGTGTAGAAGAAAATTTAGAGCATACATTTGAGGTGTGTTGTGGGATCTCTCTTCAAAAGGAGACAGTTTATCCCCAGAGCCCCTTTATCAGTGGGCTCTGGATCCATGAACTGGCTCAATTCTAGGAAGTGGGTGAAAGGTTGTGAAAAGAATAAGGTTGGTGACAAGGTGATGTTTTGAAGAGGTGTTGGGTTGTGTTTCTTGGAATGGGCACATAGTGTATAGGTGTCTGTGTAGTATATGAATACGGCAGTCCTGGTAGATTTCTGCCCACCATGCTGAATTCTTTGTCAGTGATTTAGCTCAAGCGGTAACCTTCTAAGCTGCTTACTGGGTATTGTTCGATCCAGCAAATCACAAGGCTGAGCACAAGCATCGGTATTCCGTTCCTTGATGGGAATAAATGCTCTGTATGAGACAGTCCTAAGCAGGTCCAGAAAATATGAGAAAATTACATGAACAAGTGTCCCACACCCACTCTTGCTGCTTTGTGGTCTTTTCCTCAGCTCCCATCTGTGACTTAGTGGGAAATTCCTCATGACCAGTGCAACTAGTTATCCAAAGAGGAAAAAGTTCAGGCATAGTTTTTTTGTTGTCATTGTTGATCTGCATGATAAGTTGTGGTTGGGTAGAAGTGGATGTGATGTGTTCTAGGCCATTCAAAAGTGTTCCTGATAGATGGCTGTGAAATGAAATTTTCCCAATAGTAATAATTATGGGCATATATATATCTGGTTGTCCACATTGTTCTGTAGAGATATAATTTGAGGTATGAATTTATACCATATAATGAACATTGTATAATGATTTGGCCAGTTGAAAAGAATAAAAGGTTGGTGACAAGGTGATCTTTTGAAGGGGTGTTGTGGATTGTGTCTCTTGGAATGGGCACATAGTATATAGATATCTGTGTGGTATATGAGTGCCCACAAGAGGCATCTACTGCAGAGGATGCTCTCAACATTCAGATGACCAAGAGAAACTCATTTTCTAGATATTAGGTAACCTCTCTCTCTAGCCAGAACAGTGATACTCAATGCAGGTTATACATAGGCTCCCCTCTTTCATGACTGATATAGATATAGCAACTGCACTGTAAATACCTGATATTTAGTGCCCTTCCTACCAACAGCAGATGTCAACATAGAGCCTCCAGCAGAGCACCAATTTTGGAGTGATCAGGAGAGGTCAGTTACTCTCCAGCCATCTGGTGGCAGGTTGATTACTTTGGTTCCTTTCCACCATGAGGTGCAGCAAGTTGTCCTCATGGGAATGGATGCATATCACAGATGGATTTGCTTTCCTTGTCTGCACAGCTTCTGCTAGCATCATGACCCCTTTAAAGATTTCTCTGTTGTGGTATTCTGTACAAAATTATTCTGCAAAGGAATTTACAAAATATTTGCTTCCTGCCCCTACATACAACCTTGGGCACACAACCCTTCCACAAGGGATAAAGCCATAGTTCCACTAATGTAGAAGCTAAGCCTGCTTCCCAGCCATGTAAAAACTCTTAATAGTCCCATGACCATTAATAAAGCTCATTGGAAGGCTGTGACAAAACAAAAATAGAGTCTACAAATTCAGGGACTTATAGGGGTGGGAAAAAATGCCTTTGAGCAACAAAGGCTAATTAAAATTTAGCCTTGAAGCGAAGATCAAATCAAGGCTAAAGCTGTTTATTCCCATTATTAAAACCCCTTGAATGCATTGAGGTAGCACACAGTAAATCCTTTCAGTTGGATAAAATAGCTCAAGGGAAAAGAGATTAAAGGTGTGGATCGCCCACCTCAGCCCGATTGGCCTAAGTCCTGTAATTAAGTTGAGAAAAAGAAAGCATAAGGCAGGAAGCAAAGAAATATTGTAAATCTAAGAAGTGTGTCTAGAAAGAATTCTGAACGTGGCTATTGGCATAAGTAACTAGCTAAGTCAAACATTTGAAAAACTATTAAGGTTTTAAGAGAATGTACTGCCCATGTGCGTGGGCATACACAAACACAAATACATACAAGAATTAAAGTGACTCTTGGTCCCTAACTTTCTGGGAGGCTGGGGAGAGCCAGCTGAGAAAGCTGCTTAGCATCCAAAGTGGACGTAGCATTCCAGTCTCATTTCCAGGTGAGGATATTTTATTGTCCAAGGAGGGTAATAAAAAAGGAATAAACAATCAGAAGGAATGGCCAAGAGCCATGGAGAAAAGGTAGAAGGAGGGGCCCTTCTAGGAACCAGAATTACAGTCTAAACAATGAAAACATGCTTCACTCTCCCAATATAAGGGCTCCTTCTGACATTTCTTTAGCATGATTTCAGCATTTCTACAGACCAGTGACTTCACTGTTTCCCATTTCTCACCTTTCCTGATGATGAAAACCTGTTCCTTTCCTCTTTTCTTTCTTTTCATAACCAGTGAATTTTATGCAACCATAAGTAGGAGCAGAGGATTTGTTCCAATACATGAACAAATTACAAAAAGCTAGTAACCATGGACTTGATTTTCCTACCTCTTCAAGGACTAGGAAATGGAAGATTTTGAATCAGGGAGATGTCTTCTGCTGTTTTTAATAGATGGGGTGCTGGGCAAATTTGGGGGGGGTTCTTCAAATTTGTGCATTTCAGCCCCTTCTGCATTACGCAGGTGCAAGGGACAACCAGAGTCACCTGTTGTAAGTCTGGACAACCAGCCAGAGAACTGCAGGAACCTAACTGCAGCTAAAGCTGACTCTGGCCAGTCGTTTCTGAAAAGACCAGTTAATAGTTCTCTATACATCAGAGCCTTCTGGGGAGCTTTGCAAATAAAGAGATTACTTGATCCCTTATTAGACTAGTCAAATAAGAATTCTCCTTCTTAACAAGTTCTCTAGATCATTGTTAAGCGGTCCCTAGTCTTTAGTAGACTCTGGAGTTCAGTGGTTTCTAACTTGGGGGTAGGTCCTAGATTGCCATATCCACATTACCCCAGCTTCCTCCTTTCCCTGCACATCTTGGAGACAGACTTAAGGCACATTTTCAAGGTGTCACTATAAAGGACCATGCCAAAGCACATGTAAACTCAATTTTCCATTTTGAAGTTCTGTTATGACCATGATGATCATTGAAGATACAGAATTTATATAAATTACACTTAAACAGGCTTACAGTCATAGCAACTCTTTCTTTATTCAAGGTCGAGGAAGCATGTGCCCTCTGAAAGCCTCAGTTTCACTCTACAATCTCAGACAGTCTCTTCCAGGCATCACTTCCTTCCTCCCCATATGAGCCAGCAGGATCCTGTCATCGCTATATTTTGTCCTTTAAACTGGCATTTGTTTTATGCTTCTGTGACATTAGCCTTTGATTTTCCTTGCCATTATCAGATGGAGAAGTAGTCCGCTGTTTTTACTTTAAAATGTTTCTCACTTTTCTAAAGACATTTCTGTAAGAGATGTTATTATTTTCAAATGGTTAACATTAATCCCAAGGACTTCAGCAGGATGTGATCCTAGTCAAATTTAGGTTGGCTAATCCACAAACACCTCTGTGTGTCATGATTCTGTAATACTTTCCAATATTCAAGATATATTTAAAATCAGTTGTAGTTTTTATAATATCACAAGGTTGACATTATTTTCATTCAACTTAAGTTTCTGAGGAAGAAGAATTATTTCCTTTGCTATAGTCTCAGAGGGGTAGAACTGGAAACATTTCAACTGAAACAAACTGAAGAAGTGAAGTAGGAGTATTTGGTCTTGCTTTCCCTTTTCTCCAGTAATGCCCCACTCTCTCTGGCAGTTCACATTCCCATCAGCCTGGTGTGCAAGTGCCGACTCCGGTTGTGTTCTATTAATGGATTAAGGTGTAAGCTCTCCCAGAGTTATTTGTACTTTTAACAATGAATTCAAAGGATCACAGAACTTTAAGAACTCAAAGCCTATAACCATCTGATGGGGTTCCTCTCCTGCACAGTGGCCTTTCGCCTCTCTTTAACAGACGGCTGTGACGGAGGTTGTACGCTCGCCAGCCTCCCTGCAAGCCTGGTGCATTTTCTCCTTATGGACGCTCCCGCTGCACACCTGAGTGGAAGGTTAAAGGGTCAGGTGATTATAGTTCATAAACCACCGAATGCAATTACCTGGCAGTGCCTGTCAGAATAAAAGGTAGTCAAAAGACATTTATGCCACCCTTAAATATATTACATTGTTAAAGCATATAATAATACTTCATCTAATATCACTCGCAGTGTCAGGATACAGATACATGGAGACAGTTCATATTTTACACTTAATTAATGTGCGATAATAGGCTGGTTTCTCCGTAATCGAATAACTGAGTCTTCCGATACGCTTTGGGTCATAACGTTTGAATGGCCTTGTTCAGATTAGTTTCAAATATACCTGCTAATGCCCCTTTTTTTTCTTTTTGCACAGATATGGGTGGTTTAACAGAGTAGATAAATGTCAGGGAAGTCCTTTGGTTATGAACGATGAGTCACAAAATGGTATGGACATCAGAGGTCATTTATTGTGGTCCTAGGGTATCTTGAAACTGATCATTAACATACTACAGTTGTGAATCTATCTGATTTCTACATGTGAGGAATTAAATGGAAAAAAAGCCATCAAAGTACTTTTCGCTTGCATGCTTGGCTACATGAAGGAATCTTACGTGAAAGAAATCCAAATTTTATGACTTAAGTTCTGGGAATAGTTGGTATTTTATGAAGATGCTTAGCCTCCATGATTACAAAGACAGGCTGAGATATACAACAAAAAATCAAGCCTCCGCTTTATCTTGAGGGATCCACGTTAAAAGGGTAACGATGTTCGCTATGAGTTCCCAAGCACAGCCGCTGTACCAAGCACTGTGCATCCTTTATCTCATTTAATCCGTTTAAAACAAGCCACACAGAAGATATTCACTGTTCCCCATTTAACGGTGGAAAATATGGAGGCTCCCAAAGACTAATTTGCCTGCTTTCAAGCTCAGGAGTTGACACACAAAGCTGACACATTCCCTCAGTGCCACACTCTGCTCCAACTACGGAAGCATTGTGGAAGGGACGACACGAGTGCTCTAACTGGACTCCTTCACAGACTGCTTTCCACCTGGTTACCAGCTCTTTACTAAAGCAGACCAGGCTTGTCTTAAAGTAGCATTTCTTGAGCAATTGGCTTCTGTTATCCAGGTTTCCAATGGATATCGAACTCGACCAGTCTTTCCTGCTTATAACAAATAAAACAAATAAACAAGACCTGAGATAAAACCTCGTAGGAAAAAATACACCGTTAAAAACATTTTTTTGATATAATTGACGTATAACGTTACATTAGTTTTAGGTGTATTGTATGTTTGAAAGTTGCTAAGATAGTAGATCTTAAAGATCTTTTAAACTTGTAACTACGTATGGTGATGAATGTTAGGTAGACTTAATTAGGTGATCATTTCACAATATATACAAATGTCGAATCATTATGTTGTGCACCTAAAATACACCATTTTTGTACTGATTGTTGAGAAGCATACACAAGCTATTCATTAATACCATGCAAGTTGCATTTTCCTAGAGAAAATACAGTCAAAATTTCATGGACACCCACCCCCAAAGCTTCTCTGAGGCTAACACACATTTAAAACAAACGGTTTAGTGGGTGAGTGAAGCATTCTCCACAGTATTAGTCCAGGTGTTGATACATTTTACAAACTAATTGTGTAACTTAGTGAGCTTATGCATAGATTAAATATAATATTTTACTCCCTCATGAAGATGTTGGAAGAATACTTCTTAGGATAACATTTTGCTTTGAGTTTCTTAGACCTAGAAAACTCAACAGGTAGAGTTGATTTTTACTTTAAAGGTTTTCAACACCGAATATCATGGGTCTCCCTATTTCTTTTAGAAAATAGTTATTTTATGAATTTTTTTAAGAATGTGCTTTGTCTAGAAACCTTAGATATAAGTGTGTGTGTATAATACATTCTCAGAAACCGAGCTTTAGCCATATAAAAACACATACAAGAAAGATGAAAATTGTTTTGCTGACTGACTTGTTTAATGTGTATTCAACACTGATAGAATGCTTTTAGAAAGTTTTTTTTCATTTTTTAACACATACGTCTGTGTTTTCAGAAGAAATTCAGAATGACAGCATCTCACATCCTTAAATTCTGTAATTAGTCTAAACTGAATGGAGTGAAACTTAACAGAAGGTTTTATTATCTGGAAGGACCGTTGGCATTTCCTCTCATAAAAACCCCTTGTTCTAACTTTTATTTTCTTGGGAAGGACGTCTTCATGTTGATTTATCTATCAGTTGTTTAGACAGCTTCCAGTTTTACGTCCCAAATAAACAAGGTTACCTCTTGCCTTGATCTTACCTCTTCTCATCTTCATGTTGTCAACCTCCACCCTTGTCACCTACGTAACACAGTACCATCCATCACTCAGCCTTTTATGATGGGCTTCTTAATGACCTCGCATTCTCAAAGTGACCCTTTCTCTCAAACTAGTTTTGTTCTTTTTACAAGCAAAAATGTCCAACATTTTTGAGCTTGAAAATATGAGGGTAGCCTTATTTTGTATGGTATATATTAGAGCACCAAATAGTTTCTTTCCCTAACTTACCAAAAGTACAGAAAATGCCGTACAATTATTTTAAGTTTGAAGGGATAGGGGCCATGCATTTCAAAAGCACTATTTGAGAGTTTTACTTTATTTGAAGGCTACAGTGATATAATTTAAATCATTACATCTCTGCAGAGATCATATATTAAATTTTATATACTTTACAAGTACAAATATTATGAAAATAGCTTTTACAGCTATAACTTTTAGAATTTAGTAAAGACCAATAAATTTACAGCAACATGAAGACAGACATGAAAATAACATAAGTTCGCATCTACTGCACACATACGCATATATATTATCATATATTGCACATATATGTATATAATTATATTAAAGAACATTTATGTACCATGTGTCTGATTATATGTAAAATTTTTTCAAGATCTTTATAATAGAGGCAGAAGGATGTTGTTTTGTATTAAATCGAGTGCAGTTTATATAAAGAGAGTTATGCTATGAGTTCCAATGAGGTGTTGCTGTTCTCAATCTGGAAACATATTTAGACCTGGGTTCTCTGCTTGACACTAACTTCAAAAATATGGAAGTTTGGGTTTTTATGTTAATTGACATAATTTAATAACTACATGTTTGTGTTTTACCTTGTTCTCCAAAAGAGTTGATGTAAAAATTACATGACTTTGTTATGAACAGAGGATCAATGAAATGTTATATGCAGATTGGGTCTTGTAGATCACCATGCTATATCTTATACCCTCCCCAATAGTCCTGCCAGAACACTCTGTGACTCCAAACGTAACCCACTATCCTCCACACAATTCTCTCTTCATGTTATTTACTTGCATTTGAGTATATATGATAAGGACCAAATAAGTAGAGTATAACTCCAAGTATTCAGGACAACAAGACTTGATGAAAATAAATATAAACCACCTGTACTAATTTAAAATTAAATTCAGAATAAGCTAAATGACGCTTGTGAAGAGAATTAATACTGCAAAACTCTCTCCTCTAAGTGCCTTCACAAAGGACAAAATATTTTGTATCATGTAGACCAAAATAGTGACATCTAAATTTTTTTCCTTTGATCTAGTTGGTATGCTCACTGTCAATAAAATAAAGTCAAATAATGCCAAATGGCAGAATGTTAATATATGACATCAAATTTGAGTGTTTAACATATCTTAAGTCCTATGGTAATCCAGAAATCTTGGAAAGTTTTAACAGATTTTGCTTTGGTAATAGATGGTGGTGATTGTTTTTAAACAAGACGAAGCTCTTAGTTCATTGCTAGATGTGGGGCAGTGTGAATGGGAATGGAGAAGAAGAAATTATACCAGCAGACTCTGAAAAAAGAGGTAGAATATCTCAGAATATAGCACTTAATGCCATTTTATGAGAATTACCATAGAGTTCAGTTTTCTGTCTCAACTAGCTCTCAGTTCAGGTCTTCTTAAAGAAATTCTTCTTCTCACTCAAATATGTTTAAAATGCTCCTGACTTTGCTGCAAGACATAGAATGCTTATGGGAGAGGTGATGTAGCCCGTTTTTGCAGAAAGAGCACTGGAAATGGCAAGAAAGATCTCTGCAGCAATTCCCAAGTTAAGTATTAAAGCAGCCAACATTTTGCAGCATGTAATCAGCAGACAATGGTTGTCCACATTATAATACCAATGATATAAACTGAACTTTAATATTCACCATTTGTACAAAGATTTTTCTGTACCAAGAGTGACTGAAGCTAGGTTTAAAAATATATATGGGTATATATATACATATATATATATGTATATAGACACACATGTGCACGCACACACACACACTTACACAGGTTTCCCCCACCATCCCGAAGCAGAACATTCTCAAGCCAAGCTCTTCCACTTATAAGCTGTGAGCAAGCACTTACATTCCTGAGTTCGTTTCCTTCAATACATTATTTGAAATAGCAGCCTACCTCATTGTATTATTCTGAGCATAGCACCAATAGTTAGCCCTCAGGAATATTAACTATTTTTAATACAGCTACCATATGATCCAGCAATCCTATTTTGGGGTATATATCCAAAGGAACTGAAAGCAGGCTCTCAGAGAGATTTCTGCATCCCCATGTTTATCACCACATTATTCACTGTAGCCAGGATACGGAAACACACTTAGCGTCCATCAAACGCACACACACGGAATACTACTCAGCCATAAAACAGAAGGGAATCTTGCCGTTTGCAACAACATGGATGGAACATGAGGGCGTTATGCTCAGTGAGATAAGCCAGACGAAGACGAAGATTGTATTATATTACATGTGGAATCTAAAGGAGCTGAACTTGTAGAAACAGAGAGCAGAACGGTGGCTAACAGGTGCTGGGGCATGGGAGAGTTGGGGAGTTGTGAAACGGCAACAGATGGAGAAGTTGTGGAGATCTAAAGCACAAAGTAATGACTACAGTCAACAGTACTACATCATAAACTTCAAAACTGCTGTGAGACTGGCTCAAATGTTTTCACAGCAAAAACAAAATGATAATTATGTGACGTGATAGAGAGTTAGCTAAAAGGTACGGCAGTAATCGTATTACAATATGTAAATATATTGAATCAACATATCGTACGCTTTAAACTTACACAGTTGTCATATGTTATTATATCTCACTTTAAAAATGATTTTACAGATTAAGTATTTTTATTCTTAGTAGGGCTTAATTACTTCTAAACACAATAACATTTTCAGTATTTGGTGACTAAGGGATTTATTAATATGTTGGTTAAACAGGGATATAACTTTAGTTTCATTTTCTGACACATATACACTAACATTTTGTTCAACCTTTCCCAGTGGCTAGAACATTACCTGTCACAGGTGGATCCACTTAATAAACATTTATTGAAACAATGAATACAATATATAATTTGCTACTATTTATTTGATTAAAAAACAACAATAAAACACAATTACCCAATCTTCATTGATTTCTGTGAAGCCAGGGTGGTCAGGTGTCTGGAGCTTGGGCACAGTAGGGAGCTGACACATTTTGTTCCATTTTTACATTCACCGTCCCCCAGAATTTTCCCCCTTCTCTTGCTTTTGCCATCCTGGTTGTGGGCTGGAAGAAAAAGAGGCACAGCTAAACAGAAGGGGAGGAGAACAGTATTGAGTATATGTTCACCCTAGAGTCACATTTCATCTTGCATGTTATAATCTCGTAAACGTGAGCATCTCTGGCCTGAGGTTCCTGTGATTGTTCATCGTCCCCAAGTGACAGTGATTTACCTAGGCCAGCCTCTCAGCCACACAGGTTTATGTAAAGGACATTGATGTGTTTCTGTGTCCTGCAGAGAAATCTCCTTGTTTAGAGTCATATTCCCTTGGAGCCCTCTTCTCTCTGCTGTCTGAGTGTCAAATGGAACGCAGCTAATCAGAACAGTAGAAGAGGAGAGTTATGCGACGTTATCCCATAGTTCCTCTCGGAATTAGAAGGAAGTGGGCAACTGAAATGAGACAGCTTGCAAAAGGGCCAGGAATGTGAAGAATTCAATCTTCTGGAAGATGCAC
Source organism: Delphinus delphis (assembly GCF_949987515.2). Taxonomy (NCBI): domain Eukaryota; kingdom Metazoa; phylum Chordata; class Mammalia; order Artiodactyla; family Delphinidae; genus Delphinus; species Delphinus delphis. The sequence continues at coordinate 30,587,218 of NC_082703.1, forward strand.
AGGATCAGTGACAGGCAAACTGGAAAACTGAGTGAAGAAAGAAGGAAATAATTAGAGGAATACACTGGGGAGATTTAAGACTTGAGGGGAAACTAAAAAAGGTCAGGGGAATAGTAAACTGGAGGGGAAACTAAAAAAGGTCAGGGGAAAAGAAAACTGGAATCCTAATGTTATGCGAAAAGTAAAGCGGAAAGTCAAAAAAAGGATGAAAAGTAAGGAAGAAAAATAAAGGAACAAGGAAATGAAAAATTTGTAAATAGTAAGAAAATAAAAGAAATTAAAATCAGAAAACTTGCTTTCAGACTCCTAAACTGTACTTTATTTGATTTTTTTGTATGTGTGCAGAAGGGAAATCCATAAGGAAGCTATTCTTTATGAAAACCAAAGGAGCATAACATGCAGTGATTCAAACGTGTGATCCTGGCATGCTGTGCTGACCTTCTCTCATCTTTGGAGGGAAGAGAATAAACAGAAAAAATACAAGCCAGTAACAGACAATATACTCTGTCCTTCAATATACACCTTCCAAGAAATTGTGACGTTTTCTTTTTTTTTTTTGATGAGCTGGTGAGAAGAGGGATTTATATCCGATGAAACCATGGACAGCTTGTCTGAGACAAAGGAGCACCCAACACCCAGGGGGCAGTGGTGTGGCAGGAGAGAAACCGGAACTTGCTGACGGAGACGTGATATGTCCTAAAGTCTGACCAACAAGTGAGCAGGCACTCAGCCAGCCCAGCAGACGGGCTTTAGTCCTGAAAGCGGTGTGACCATGTCTGCTTCTCAAGGTGGTTTTCTATAGAGCAAAATTTTCACCCACAATTGTTCCAACAGCTGTTCACACTGAGCTTTCATACGCCCCCAGTTGGGAAGAGATATCGTTGCCCGTTTGTCTTTGAGTGGAATAAACTTTCCGCATGAAAAAAGAAGTCACCAAAGTGATGGTTCAGCAGCAAGAAGGTAACTCTGATGGCAGATGGTGCCACTGAACCTGCAGGGGAGCAGGTCCACTTAAGGCACATCTGAATTTGTGAGAGAACAACTTCTCAGGACTCTCATACTCTATGCTTCAACTCCCAAAGTACTTGGCTTTCTTTATAGTAGGTTCCGATGTGTGTGACACCATTTTCACAGACAAACCCGATATTTTGTTTTACTGAAAATATGGACTCTCATAGTAAGGACATTTTATAGACCACAAAGAAAAGTTAAGGAGCAAAGATTTGAATCACCTCGTATATTATTATCAGTTGTAGGAAGTGTGGTCTTGAGACCACACATAACAACAGATTTCCAGGGCAAAGCCTAGCTAGGATAAGATGGAATGGTAAAAAAGGATGGATCAGTTGTGGGTATGACACCAAGTGACTTCTAAATCTAAACTGTTTAACATACTTCATTCTTTTGCTTTTGAATACTGGTTTCCAGTTACCCACACAAGGATCCTACAGCTAACCCTGGAGTCCTGCTTTCACATGCAGCGGATCATCAGCTCCGCCTCTGAATATACCTTGTCCACATCAACACTGCAGCTGTATGGTTCAAGCCATCATAATCTAACTTGAGCCACTGCAGCAGCCTCCTTGCTGGCCTTCCTGACCCTGGTCCCGCCTAAGGGATTCTGGTCACTCTAGTCTCCATGCTATTTATGCCTTTCATAAGCTTCTATGAGAGCACACATAACTTGAAACGCTTATTACTCTTTTATCTGTTTCATCCACCCAGAATGTAATCTCCTTTAAAGAAGGAAACGGACTTTTGTGTCCTTCACTGAAGACTCTAGCATAGTACCTGTCACAGAGTAATCCTCAATAAATATATGCTGAGTAAATATCATAGATTTTACTTATATTATAAACTCTCCTACTATTTTCTAAAGTGGAAAGTGTATTCTCAATGTCTCACTTATATAAAGACTTTGTATGTGTGTATACACTCTGTGATATTGAAGTGTAATTTGTGTTCTAATTCATGTCAACACCTCTGAACCACTAAGAGGGCTTGATTCTGCTAGAAGTATAAAGCAATGATTACACATCTGATTATTTTATAATTGTTGATTGAATGGCTGCCATCTTCAGGATAAATTATAAATCACTCAGAATGAAATACAAATTCCTTTCCGTTTCTCCAGCCTCATCTCCCACTAATTTCCCAAGAGCACCCTCTTACTAAACACTCACAGCTCCTTAAACTCTCCCTGGGTTCCCTTTTCTGTACCTCTGCATATGTCATACCCTCTGACTTCTCTCCACAGCTTAGCTATCTCAATTCTGCTTGTGTTTCAAGCTTTGGTCCAGCTGTTGGTATCTGTATGCACCTTGCCAACCCCATTCCCACAGCTTCAGGCTAAATAAAGTGCCCCTCATCAGCCTTTCTTTGTAGCAGTTCTCACTGTTAAAAACAAATCCCCAGAATAACTACCATATATCAAATTCAAGTGTGTAATAATTCATACATCTATGTGATCATATATGATCTAATTGATCATATATATATACACACATATATATGTGTGTATATATATATGATCTAATTTAATCCAAACAACGGACTATAATGTGATCCACATTTCATTGACAAGGAAATTTTTCCCCAAAGTCACATAACTAGTAATTGACAAATCAGAGAGGGATTGGAAACCTGTCATGTCCGTCTGACTCCAGAGCCCCTGTTCTCATCTACCTGGATATTTGCTGTTTGATATTTAGACTCCCCAGATAGTGAGTTCCTTTAGGGCAAGAACTGCATTTTGGATTTCTGTATCACCCATACCTGGTATATCATTTGTCATGTAGCACGTAGTCAATTCTTACTTTTTGAATGAATAAATGAAAGAATAATTGAATGCACCCATGGATGAATGTTAGTTCTGTGGTCTGTAAAAGAGGAGGAATAAAAATCCATCAGAGGGACATCCCCGGCGGTCCAGTTGTTAGGACTCCGCACTTCCACTGCATGGAGCAAGGGTTCGATCCCTAGTCGGGGGACTAAGATCCCGCATAAGGCGCAGTGCGGCCAAAAAAGAAAAACAATCCATCAGAGTTGTCTGGCTTATCTTTCCATTTGAATAAAGTTATATAATTTAACTAGTACTCAAACAGAAAAAGAATGCCTTCTTGTGAATACCAGAGTCTACCTCTAAATGAAAACTTTTAACATTCAATAATCTGAAGGACAAATAGTACATAGTTCCCGTAGTAATCTTTAAACACTTCATTTCTCCATTAAATAGTCCATTTTTGAAACGTAGGCCTAAATCACAAAATCTATTTGAAATTCTTTTCTAGGATATTAATGGACTGTTGGAAAAATAACCATCAACAAGGGCTTAAAATATAGACAGTATTAAATAGGGGAAGCTTCAGGCTGTGTCAATCTTCTTCGACTTCGTTGGTTTTACAGATAATTATTTCTCATTTCCATCCAAATAAAAAGGAATATTTATTTTCCAATAAACATTTTTGCTTAAATTCAAAACCTTTGAAATATGTGTAGTCCTCAAGTTAGCGTAGTATTTTGCGTTTCTTTCTTTTAAAAAGCATACAGATTAATAAATTCAACTGTCTTAAAAGTAAAACTTCAGTAAAATCGTTATACAATAAACTTTGAAATTATGAATTCTGCAGGATTTTCTCTTTTATGAGCTTTAGAAATAATAACTTATGTGGGGTATCTACATTACTTTCTTCCATTTTTATTTCTTCATACTTATTTTATAATTGTTACTTCTGATATAATGCTTAACATTCTATTCTCTAGAGACCAGTGACTATGTGTCTGACAGTTTCATCTGAAGAGTCCATTTTAATTATTTATTAACAAATGCCAATTTTATTAAACAGCAGGAAGAAAGGGAAGTGATAATATAGTATTACCAATAGTAAATAAGGAAATATTTAACATTAAATTACTGATATAGTAGTAACTTGTCAATGCCTGTGTTTTGGTTCTGCTATTAGGCACTTAGGTATATAGTAACATTTGCCTACTGTCAGTCAATCAAAATTACAGCAGAATATTTCCTAAAGGATAAGAATATTTTCTCTCCTAAAAGTATTTACACTGACAATTTAGAAATAATAGAGCCCCACACAGTTTAGTTTACTGGATCAGTCAGAACAGGTCAGGGTGTGCCGCATTAACAGGCAACCCCCAAATATTAGTAGATTAAAATACCAGAGGTTTACTTTTATTTCTCAGGATATGTGTCTAACATAGGACACCAGAGGAAATCAATTTATCATGGACACTTAATAACATAAGATGACGGAGGCTCTGAATTTTTGTGTTTCCCTGATTGTGGTGGCAGGGAAAGAGTAATAACATAGGAGGCAATTCAGTACTACCTCCTGGACCTAATACATTTCACTAAAGAGTAATAACATAGGAGGCAATTCAGTACTACAGCCTGGACCTAATATATTTCACTAAAGAGTGATAACATAGGAGGCAATTCAGTACTACCTCCTGGACCTAATACATTTCACTAAAGAGTAATAACATAGGAAGCAATTCAGTACTACAGCCTGGACCTAATACATTTCACTTCTGCCCATGAACCGTCACTTAGAACCAATAACAGATACTGCTCAACCTACAGAGATGGCTGAGAAAAGTGATTATTCCATATATCATGAAGGAGAGGAGGACAAAATATTGATGGACATTAGATGCTTTTATTTCATTTGCAAATGTCAACTTGAAGTCATTCTGTATTTATTTACACATAAAAACTATGCTTTCCAATTTGTAAGTATTAGCTTTTTTTTCATTGGTTAGTCATCAAATTGGCCTCAAACTACATTTATTTCAAGGTTTTTGAGCCCAATACCTGTTTTATTAATAAATAAATATTATGTTTGGTTTTTTAATATCCCAGGCTCCTTCTTGGCATAAAATGCTTTTTCTGTTACTCTATATCATAAATAAAGTGTGAAATACTCCTGGGGACGTTTCTTTCTCAAGTTCCTGATTCCACATCAGTTTTGCACATACACGTTCTAGTACTTCCTGATAGCTACCTAAGAATTTGTGTGTGTGGTTTCTTTTGGAATTTACCTTATTACTTGTAATTCACACAAGGTCCCTGAATTTCATGACCTCAATACGTATCTCTCTCCTTTATTCATTCTTCTGCAATGTAGAGGCTGCCTTGCTATTCCTCAAACAGGCAACGGTGCTCATCAGACATGCTAGGCCAACTACATTCCTGAACAAACCAGGATGCTCTCACCTCAAAACATCTGAACTAACAGTTCGCTGTGCCTGGAACGCTCTTCCTGGTACCATATGCAAGACTTGCTCCCTTACCTCCTTAAGGTCCTCACCCCAAATGCGCTAACCCAGTGAAGAATTCCTTTTACAGCTAAAATTGCAACTGGCACTTACTGAGACAATGCTTCATATCTTTACTTCCTGCATCTATCATTACTTAGCACACCCATATATATTATTTTATTTTTTGATTAATCTCTTTCCCATGTGTATGTTTCATGAGGGCGGGAATGTTTGTCTCTGTCATTCACTTGTAGCTCCAGTGCCTGCAATAGTGGCGGATACATGATTGGTATTTGATAAAATCTCTGTTAAATTAATTCACGAATGCTGCTGTTTTATATTTACCAATATAAATATCTCTGACAGCCCTCTGCTTTCTCCATTCTCCCACTATTATATGTGTGTGTGTGTATATATATATATATATATGTATTATATATATAAATTGCTGTTTGCTTTATTATGACTGTGTAAATATTGCTCACTGCTAAACCAGTGGAGGACACTGTGATTCAGCCTCCGAGATGGAAAGTAGAAAAAACAGAGGTAAAGGGACTTATGGTAGTTGACTGGCCTTCCGGGAGGTTCCCTCTCAAAAGCGTCTCGCTGCCATCGGTCTCTGATGCCTGAATATTTGGCACTGACCTCTCACTTCTTGGCTTTACATACTGCCTTTCCACCCGATCGCCTTTGGAAACATCACTGCACGTGTCCAGGGTAGTGACTCATTTATCCAAGAGTTCTTCGGTGTGAATTATTTTCCCAGGAGACACAAAGCAGTGGTACCAGACTGGGAGACAGTAGTTACTAAAATGCAGGAAACAGGTTCAGAATTGACAAGGGAGATCAGACAATAAGTATTTGAATTTGTCCTTCTGTGGGGGGGGAGGTAGCAACCCCAGGATGAGCCCCAGTCATTAAATAGGATTCCCGTGTGTGTCCCAGAGCTGCATAACCATACGCTGTTAGAGGTGGGAGGTTCTTACAGAGCACAGAGACCCAGCACCTCCTTCTACAGACGGGCAAACAGGCTTGAGGTCGCCCAGCACCACATAGCCGGTCAATAGCCAGCTTGCTTCCAGAGCCTCCTTTTTCCTTCTTCCAGTCTGTTTCTGAATGTTCAGTGCTATCTCCTGTGCCCTTTCTTTAATGAATACTATTAATTTTTTGTGGGCAAATTCAGCCCTCCTCACTAATGTCAGTAAAACACACCCTTGCAGAGAGTCCATGCATCCCTCCAGTTTTCACCCTAAAGGGATAGCGAGGGTGGGAGGGAGACGCAAGAGGGAGGGGATATGGGGATATATGTATACGTATAGCTGATTTGCTTTGTTATACAGCAGAAACTAACACACCATTGTAAAGCAATTCTACTCCAATAAAGATGTTTTAAAAAAAGAGAGAGATTAAATTGAGGTTGTTACCTTTCACATGTTGCTCTTACCAAACTCCAGGCACAAGCCACTCCCCTGCTCACCCACTGCAATCTTCAACTACTTAGAAAGTTACATATTCTCTTACTATCCAGTAGACGAATAGTTGCCAACAAATAGTTGTCTTTTCAGCTTCCAGTTCCTCAGTTTGCATCATCTGACAGTGATTTCTGTCCATCATTCTTGCTTTTCAGCTCTTAAGCCATTTATTCAATGCCTTGTAAATGTGTACATGGTTACCATCACAGATTAATCTTTTTACATATAATTCAGGGTTTTAATTAAAAGGAAATGTGTATAGCAGTTAGAGATATTCTAAAAGGAAAAAGGAACCATGGTTAACATCCCACCATCATTGCTAGATGATACCAGACAGAAGGTGATCCCCACAATCAGACCGTGAGCCTCACAGCAAGAAGGTGAGCCAGTTCTGTGTGTCAAACTGAACAAAAAGAACAAGAAATTGCAAATAAAAAAGGGAAGAGTTCAGATATCTGAACTCCGAAAGGTTCAGACTGGCATTTTTATTACTCAGAATCTTTTCAGTTGTTCAATTTTGCACTTCCTAGTAAGAAATTACCCATGTAAAACAGTACTTAGAATAAAAAGCTATCCCCTTTCTCATTCCTTCCCAAATACCTGCTGCTCTTCATAGATAGCACCGCTAACAGTAACAGCTTGTAGGTTATTACATAAGATTGACATTGGATATATTATAAATAAATTTATATAAATTATAAATTTATTTTATATGTATATATAGTACTTTGAATGACTAGATACACGGAATATCAGTTTTGGGGAAAAAACCTAAGAATTTATATAGTCAACCTAATTAGCCTAAGTTCTGCTTTATCATTTCCAAGCATGTTATCCATTCTCTCTTGAATTATCTGCTAACGTGACAGTTTTTAAAAATTCTATCTTTATATTGTTAAAGAATGGAGGGTATCTAGATGTCACTTTTAGTTATAATTTATCTGATTAAAATTACACAGAAGTCTTTGAAGTATATTTATCGAACTAAAAGAACACTGTTTTTGCTTTTGTTTGAAGAAGTGGTCTGATATCATGTTCTGTTGTTGCTGTTATTGACATAAGGAAACCTTTAGTAAAATTGTTCACACCACATATTATCTTCAAAATTCATATAAGTAAATTTTCTAAGAATACGCTTTATTTTAGTGTCAAGGATTTTGGAGTAAGGGAATGGAAAATTACACATTACAGAAGATAGAAGTGGTAGCAGTGCCCCAAGACTGACTTGAAATAGTTAAAGGATTTCCCGGAGAAACTAATACGCAACTTTGAGTCAAGCTTTGGGAATTTTAAATTCTGGTTTTGTCATAGCATGCAGTGGCTAAGCAGTGAATTGTGTCTAAGATGTTCATTAATAACAACCAAAATAGCTAGATTGACCTCCAAACGGCCTTCTGGTCAGCTGTGCAAGCAGGACTTTACATCTAGACAGTAAGTTAGGCTCTGCCTCATTAAATCACTAAGCAGTGGTTTTATGTATCCTATATAAAAACAGCCCAGGGCTCGGCTAGCCAAGAGAGAATGTCAATTTTCTTAGCTCATATCAGTCCGTCTAAGCCAGAGCCTTGTGTTAAGCAATGGTCATTCATTGTTTGCTGGAAGAATGAATGAATCTCTAATAAAAACAAAAATCATAGTCTGCTCTTCTTCGAATTACGAACATTTGGATTTTGTGCTTGACCAAAATGAACAAGTAAGGAATTATTCAGTATAACTCTCAAAGTCTAGTTTGATAACACACAAACCACTTTCTATTCTTAGACTACGGGATTGTCAGGGTTGTAAAAGTGAGGAAATAGCGTGAAGGATTACAAAGGAAAATACAAAAAATTAAAATCCTTCACATACATAAAAAAATGTGAACCAACTGAAAATTTTGTGTTCCGTTGTTTTGTAAAAATGAGCACAAAGTTAGAAATAACATCAGAATCTCTAAGATCAAATGCGAGCATGTTGGTAACAATAGTTGAGGTCACACCTGACTTTATAGGACTAGTTCTTTTTTTTTCTGGCCACACCATGCCACATGCGGGATCTTAGTTCCCTGACCAGGGATTGAACCCGTGCCCCCTACAGTGGAAGCAGCACAGAGTCTTAACCACTGGACCACCAGGGAAGTCCTATAGCAGTAGTTCTTAATCAGTTCAATACATACGGTGCGAATATCTGGGACACGGTCTGAAAGGAAGATAGGCAGATTTTCTTTTTTCTAAGTATGTTCCTAAAAGTGTGTTTTTAATCTATATTATACATTAATGGGATCATGTTTTGGTTAAACTCCACAGTTTTCTGAAGCATTAGGCTATCTATCAGTCCCTTCACTAGTCACACTAGTTGAGCTTAAATTAGTTAACACATATCAACATTGAATAAAATGGACTCCCCGCTGAATACCCTTGAATTTGGAGATAATACATGTATAAGACTAACCAATCTGTGGTCTCAGAAATCAGGAATATGGTTACCCTTAAGGGATTGGTGGGAGTGAAATGGCACACAGGCAGTTTCTGAGGTGAGGGTAATGTTTTGTTACTCGACCTGAGTGCTAATTACATGGGTGCATTTTTGCCAGAATTCTTCCTGCTGTAGAGTTGTGATCCATGCATGTTTCTGTATGTATGTTATACTTCCGTTAAAAGTTTTCTTAAAAATTAGTTGATGCACAGCTGTCTACATAAGCTCCTATGTATTTAGCTTTTGGAAACAGCAGTAATGAATGCTGTAATGTCTACACTTTAAATTCTGGAAATGCTGATCTTTCTAACCTTTTGGACCAGAACTAGTCACTGCTTTGTCCTGACTCCCCAGCATCTGTTTCTATACATGGAATTGATTTTTTTTTTCTTTTGAAGTTCCTGTTCATTCTGATGGCTGGACCTGTGATTGTGGTAAGTGGCCAAGGGTACTGGCATGTATCACAGGTAGCAAATCAAAAGGAGGAGTGTCAGGGGCTTTTGACTAAACTATGGTTCACATCTTTTTCTTCGCGAGTTAAATTTGGCTTTTGCCCAGCTGATGGTTAAAGCTGAATGGGGGTTTAAATTCTGAAAGAGATGTCTCCAGCTAGGAAGTAGCTCTTAGTTACTAGGATAGGATGGTAATACTAATAGTCACCCAGCTTCTAGACAGAAAACAAACACACATGTTTATCATTACACGAGTCACCCAACAGATAAAGCAAATAGTCACCCATTCCAATGTATATACTAAACGCCTTTGCTACCGACAGAAAAAGCGTCTAAAATTAATTCATGAATGATACTTCTGGACTACCAACCCAGATAGTATCTCTTAAGAACAGAAAATTAATCTTTGCTTTCCCAGTGTTCACATTATTTCAGTGTGAAACCAACAGATTGGTTACAAAATCCAAATGAAAAACAGTGATGACCATGCTCCAGCCCACCACATTTATTATTGTGAATATTTACGTTTGATCATTCAGTTGCACTCAGGCATAAGAAATCTCTGCTATTCTAATCATACTGGTATTTGATAAACAGACTGAGAAGTTTGGCTTCTAGGTATAAAGTCTGACTTCTTAACGGGTTTTCAGAGCATTAATAGTGTCATAGCATCTTGGTCTTGCAGAAGCTGTAAAAGAAAGTTGTAAAATATAAAGATGTAAAGCAAAACTTTTTAATGTAGAGGAAGTTATCAGCCTGTCATCGTACTCATCTCTTCCTTGTACCCCTGTCATTGGTCCTGTTACTTTTTAATGGTCAGTGATGCCTAGTTTGTCACATGTGCTCTGTGTAGGTAATTCAGTTATGGCCTGTTTACATATTTGGGCATGGATGCAATGACTGCAAAAAGCATGATTTTATAGCTGTAAGTTAAGATAAAGTGAGAGGGATACTGTTACTTATGAATAGGTTAATATGCCCATGGAACTTCGCCCAGTCGGAGCGGAAACACAGCTTTAGACCATCATTAAAAATTCACCATAATAAACAAAACCTGAGAGTTATGAGTTAGTTTGTACTATATAATAGAATGAAATGTACTCTTTATTCTAGTAATAATGTAAATATACAAGAGTATCCAGAAATGCATTTTTCAGTCTTTGAATCATGAATATAATATTATTATTACTATCACTATTTTTAAAGTAATTCCTAGAGGAGAGAAAGCAAAGTAATACAAAATCAGAATTCATTGCTATTATTTTCAAACCTTTGGCAAGGAAGTGAAGAATGATTCAAATCACTATCTTCAGTAAATACATTATCTGGCTTCTTTTACTGGTTTGAAATTCTCTATACATTTCCAAACAATGTAATATTTTGATTAAATATGACCTGTTCCTTAGACTTTACAGAGGATTGTGTACCAATCACAGTTATTCTTATAACATGTGCCAGTACGCTTTTGATTTTTGAGTCATGGATAATAACCGTATCGTATCCTGACGGATGAAAATAAAGAAGTATTAAAATACTAAGTATGTATTTTAACACTATATGTAGTATTTCACGTCTTATATTAAGTTTTCATTCAGATTAACCTCTACAGCTAAATAAAAGTAGAAAACAGAGGCATGTGAATGATCTAAATTTTCCAAAATAATTAAAGAATTCATGCACCAACAATGGATGTTTTGAATAAAGAAATTAGGATTTTTCTTTATCCAGGATTATGTCGATTTTGTTTGGCATGTTGTTAAAGGAGGACAAGGGTGAATTAGTCCTGTTTCATCATGTGGACAGTTAAGACCTGGATTGAGCACTCTAATACGCTGTATGTTAGGTCAATCAATACTAGTGCAGCAGTACCAGTATTAGTAAATAGTAACCATTTTGGCTGAATTCTCTGGGTCAACAACGTCAGTCAACCATGTAGTGCCTATGGTGTGATTAATCTCAGGGGCCCAGATATTAAATATTTACTGAAGACACCACTGCTGCCTCCAGTGTCCTATAAACTTTGTTTGTATAAAAATTTCCAGAGGTGCCTAATTACACCTTACTGACCTGAGAGTTCTCTATCTCGCCAAACACTTAATTTCCACTGAGCAAACACTGTCAGTACTTAACTGAAGCGTTATCTACACACGATGAAATCTTCTGTCGTGAACTTTTAGAATTGAAGTATCCGAGGGGATGTTTTGACAGTAAATTCAAAAAAAGCCCTGTTAATTATAAATAACAATGCATCATACAATATAAATTGGTTCTGGAATTAGAATATGAATTTCTCCTTGAACAGAGGCTGGTGCCTGCTACTTGTCGACTGTGATAAAGAGTAGGCGAATGAATTATTTCACAGAATGTTTATAAGGAATCTAAATGTATTATCATATAGCTATATATCAATAGTCATGAAAAATCACATTTGTATCTATTTCAGTAACTATCACTCTTTTAATTCATGCATTTCATTTGTGCATCAGTTTTCTCATTCATCATAGGAAAGCAATCATTTGACCAGCAGATTCAAAATATCTTTCCTTTTAGACCTCCTAAAATCATGCCACGAAGACATTTCTTTCTTGATTCCTCTATTTTTATGCTGTCATTGATGCATTAAAATGACAATCTTATCTTAGATTTGTATTTATTGAGTAGGGAAATAAGTGTATGGCAAGTTACCAAATAAATGACATTCTTGAACTTTGGAAGCCTGCCAAACTTGCTTTTAATTCTAACTGTATTCAGAATGTGTGGGACACTAGTATTATATTTATGTGATAGGAAAATGACCTCTTTCCTGATTTGTTCCATGCCCTATAAATCTGAGAAAGGTTGAAACATCATTTTCTTTCTCTTTTTTTTTTTGAAAACATCATTTTCTAATAAGTAAGACTTCTTTTGTGTAAGTTTCCCAGGGTCATGGGTCATATGTGTATATGTCTGTATGGGTATATATCTTTATCTAACTATCTATCTATCTCTCTGTCTATGAGAGAGAGTAAGAGAGGAAGGAAGGAAGGAAGAAAGGAAGAAAGGAAGGAAGAAGGAAGGAAGGAAAGAAAGGCCCAACAGTAACCATGATAGGAAAGAGAATGTTGCAAAAATTAGAAATAGACATTAGTGGATAGATAATTTTTTAGGGTAGGAGTCAAAGACCTGGAGTTTCTCCCAGTGTCCTTGTGGACCCACTTTATGAACTCCAGGAAACAATCATTATATGTTTACATTTTCATACACATAAGATGATAATATACTCTTTCTTCGAGATTGTAGATTCTGTTTCCCAAGTGTCCTCATTAGGTTCTCTCAGAAATCACTATTTTTTATGAAAAATTCATTTTATACCTGTAAATTCATTATCAACCTTTTGGTTAAGGCTGATACTATCTTCTGTTCTACAAATTATATATTGGCCTTAATTAGTAAAATATTAATTAGTAAAATTAGTAAAAAAAATCCTGACTTCATAGAGTCATTTACTATGTACTGTGTGCTCATCTTTACTTCTGAAGGTCGGAAAAACTTTATATAAGGAAGTGGGAAGAGAATTCAAAAAAATTATCTCTACATAGATTTGTAGTACACTACATTAATAGCTAAAGAGGAAAAGGTAATTTTAGGTAATTTCTTATATAGTTAAAACCAAGGAAATGAATAGAATATTGGAAAGGGTTGTTTTATATGCCAACTTTATTTCAGAAATTAAAATTACATGGTACTCACATTCACCAACACATACACATACATATTTTGCATGAAAAGATACTACAAAATAGATGGCAAAATGAGGCCCTAAAATTTTGAATAATGTGAGAGTAAATTACAGTATGAGTTTCCCTAAGATGGGTAATATTTACATCTAAAATGATTAAAATAATTTCTTTGGGAAAAGGAATCATGAAACTGGAATGATAATAGAAGACTATGATATTAAGTCTTTCAGATTTAGCCAGAAAAACATGAACAGAACTATTTGCCCCAAGATCAGATGGCAACCAAATGAAGCCTCCATGGAAGGTAAACACTAAGCCTTCTTTATTTAAGAAAACAGTTGTGTCTCCAGAAAGCGGAACCATATTTACCTGTCTTTCTGTTAATATGAATTACTTTATTTCAATGATTTAATATTATAAAATCAGAAAGGTTATGTTTGCTATCAAATATGATATTGAATTATCGGGCTTTTGAATTGAATCATTCTTTTTGTCTTAAGGAACTTTCCTTCAAATCTAAGTTCATTCAGATTTACTCAGAACTTTTATGAGAGAAAAATGGTGACATTTTCTGATGTCTTCTTGAAACTAATTAAAGTGGTTCTGATTTTTCTCCCTTGGCCCACCATATGTAGTATTTGAGTAATGGGTACCCTAAGATTATACTTTTAAAGGATGTTAAATAAGTCAGGGTGTATTTTTCTTAATTTCTGAAATGGATTGAACAACATCTTATTGGGGGGATTTTGTGTCGATTTCCGTGTTATAATGGTCAGAAGTTTTCTTTTTTATGTTGATCTCAGTCTGGTTTTGTAATTGTCTTAGAGCGTTTCAGTAAACATCAGTGCCCTGAGTGCCTAGTTTGTCTTCGCATTCATGTAATCCGTCTTTTTTCCTCACCAATCCATGGAGCCATATGGTCCAGGTCGTCCACAATCTTCTCATCATCAAATAGAACCCATTCATCTTTCCTCCTACTTGAACTTTTATCTACTAGGCGGCATTTTTTAAAACCCTTTACTGCTTGAAACTCGATTTTGTCTAGACTTTCCCTCTTTGGTCTTTTTTTTTTTTTTTTAATTTACATTATGAACTTTGCTTTGTCTGCCAGTCCCTTAAATATCAATTTCTACCAAAGCGTGGTCCACCACTAATTCTAATTCTACTTATACTCCCTGGACAACCTCATCCAATATCATAACTTCGATTCTTAATCATACGAGGTATCTCTATATCTCCAGGATGCCTCTTCCCATTCCCATTCTGTATATCCAGCTACTGAATGAATATATTCACTGGCATGTTCTAGAGCATCCCAAACTCCAGATGTTCTTCCCACATCTACTCCTCTATGTCCCTCATCTGTCATCCACTAGATTTTCCAAGGCAGACCCTAGAGTTACCTTCCTTCATTTTGTTTATCTCAAATAAACACATCCAGCTGGTACCCAAACCATTTGATTTCTGTCTCATGAACATTTCTAAGCTCTGTCATCTCTCTGTGTCTACTACCATTTACCCTCTGAATTCCTTTTCTAATTCACTAGGTTTTGTTATTTTCTATTAAGTTCTCTTTTCTCCAGTACTTTTGCCCCCCAACCTGTTTCTCTGGCTGTCACAACCATTATTATTCTAAAATTCTAACGTGATCATATCACCCACGAACATACAATACTTAACACCCTTAAAGAGTTCCCAGTAACCCATAAGAAAAATTAAAAGTCTAATTTGAAGTGGTTTACAAAATATATATACTGTCAGGAAAAACAAATAGAGGTTATCATGTTACAAGTAAAATTTGAAAATTTGATAATGTAAGAGGTAAAATTAATTTGTACATATGTGAAGATAGGATTCAAATCTGGCCGTAAGCTTCCCAGTAATGCAAAAAAAGAATAGGAATGTCATACATAAGATTGAGCCCTTTTCCATAAGACTTTTTTCCCTTAGAAGAAAATAGGTTCTTGTGATTCTGTGTCTTAGGAGAAATTTCTCCCCTGGCTCCTTACAAAACCAAAGTTACGTTATGTCATGTCCTCAGACACAGTTGCATAATAAAATGAAGTCATTTTTTATGGCATTATGTAAAGGTAAAATTCTCTAGCAAAAAATGATTATGAGTTGAGTCAAAGCAGCAGTCTACTTGTTTCTCTGGTGAACCATTTTCATCCAAGGATAAAATTTAATATTTTTTAAATACTCTGTAAGATATTTTACATACCCTGCAACCGATATTCCATCAGTATTATCAAACTTCTGTTGAGATGTAGGCAACATAAAGGTGTGAAAAAAAAGAAAAGGTGTAGGCAACAGCAAATTTCAGGTTATATTTTCTAACAAGTGCCTGCAATACAGTTTTTTTTTAATGGTTTTAATTAAGGACATATTTATTGTTCTTGATGTTGAACTTGAAGGGTGGTAAGATTTTAAAAGACATGAGTTCATTTTTTTTAATTAAGAAGACAAATTGACTTGTATCTGAACGGATTACTTTTTTTTTTTTACATTGTTTTTAAAAAATGTATTTATTTATTTATTTTTGGCTGCATCAGGTCTTCGTTGCTGCACGCGGGCTTTCTCTAGTTGCGTCGAGCGGGGGCTACTCTTCGTTGCGGTGTGCAGGCTTCTCATTGCAGTGGCTTCTCTTGTTGCAGAACACGGGCTCTAGGCATGCGGACTTCAGTAGTTGTGGTTCGTGGGCTCAGTAGTTGTGGCTCGTGGCCTCAGTAGTTGTGGCTCATGGGCTCTAGAGCTCAGGCTCAGTAGTTGTGGTGCACAGACTTAGTTGCTCTGCGGCATGTGGGATCTTCCCAGATCAGGGCTCAAACCCGCATCTCCTGCATTGGCAGGCGGATTCTTAACCACTGTGCCACCAGGGAAGTGCAGATTACTTTTTAATTCCCTACAAATTTTGTCAAAGTGAGTACCTGCAGACAAGGTGAATCTTTCCCTCAGGAAACAGTTTGGGATTATTCCAACATTCTAACTGTAAGTAAATATGTAAATTACTTAGGCCATAATGTACAAAATGTGAATAATGGAAACAAGAAACATATAAATAGAGTAACATAATAACTATAATAGTGACTTAAGCATGAAAGATCGAAAATTTCTCATACATTCTTGATCAATTTCCTATTTTTCTGCAGAAGTATTTTCTCCTTTACTTCAAAACTTTGAAAATTCAACACACCTGGTGTATGTCTAGTCTTTTCTCTCTCATTCTCCCAATGACAAATATATTGACTTTATAACAATAGGTAGTCAAATTTACTGTATTCATAGTAGAAATGAAAACATCACATAAATTAAACCTAATATCTGTGGTTCGCAAAAAAAAAGTTATTTCTGTCTTCTTAATAGACAGCTAATGGCAAAATAAATACACTGCTACCAAGCCAGTCTGAAGCACAATCAATAAATTTACTTGCATAAATTTTATAATAAAAACCAATATAGTGACAGCTAAGCCACTGGAACTTGCTTAGGTTGCCAGAAGGATAATGGGTAATTTTTAGTTTTGCCCGTTTTTGGAGAGAAAAAGGAAAAACTACTCCTTCAAAAAATCTACCTAAGTCTTCAGCATGGTCATCTGAATGAGTTCTGACTTAGTATTTGTGCAGACTGATTATGAAGATAATCAGTATTGGTATCTTATATCTTGGTTACAAAGCTGGTCAAATCAGCTTTGCTACTCTAAGCTAAAAATGATTTTCCTAAGTGTAATTTAAAGATTATGTTAACACTCATGAAATGAAGGCTGGATATTAAATTTGAAAGAACACCCATAACTTACTACTGTATTTATTGGTGGCCAATTAGTTCTTCCAGTCTGTTTTAGACGGAAAACGTGTTTTAGACGGTGCTGAAAGGTCTCCAGCCCACAGATTGAAAATATCACTGGCTTGTTTATTGGCCTAAGTTACTCCGTTATCTCTGTCAAAGACTTACTATGGCACTAACTATCTAAGTGTGCTTATTTCACCAATCCTACCAACTGGAGTTTGTTAAAAAGCTGCTTACACTCTGAGTCTAGTGTTAAAATTTTGAAGAGTTACTCCACAAGTCACACTCTGTGCTACTAAGCGCTTTAAACAAAGTTCATGCCTTATGACGGAAATAACTGACGGTTTGCAAATTACACCCGGCAGGGGGTCTCCTGCATATTTGGCTTTGTGTCCTTGGAGTGATTTTCAGCATCATTAAGCAGAAAGCCCATCATTTCCTAAGTAACAAGGAATGAAGCACACACAGAGGTTGACTTGGCATCTCTTACATAAACTTTCTGCTTTAGATTTGCAGAATTTACATAATCTTAGAACAAAGCAGGACCCAAACATATTTGTAGTGTCAGTTCAGTTTCCCCACAGTGCCATTCCGTGGTCAACCCTGCCAAAGGTTTGTCGTCTGGCTGCTAAATTGGATGACATGATCCTTTTAATACAAAAATATCCTTCACTTTTTAAAAGTATTGATTATTTTTAGAGGGTTTTTTTTTTCTATGTGATAGATGCCTATTTGAAATTTAGGATGATTGGAAATTAGTTAACATATTGGAAAATACTTTTATAATTGCTTTGGTAATTAGTAATTTTTGAAAGATCCACAACTCTCCTACTACAAAATTAATCTCAACTAAAAGTGTATAAAGGAATTATGATTTATATATATATATAGCAGTTTTATAAATATAAAGGTTTTATAGCTTTTCTTCTGCAAGTGCAAACTCAAAGCTATATTTAAATATTTCTTAAAGATTTTTTTTTTCTTTTGGAGCTCTAAAACTATATATCCATCTGCCATTTGGACGTCTTTACTGGGGCATCTGACCTTTAAAATAGGTCCGATGTATTATCTACCTAATTAAACAAAATTCTACTACCTCTGTGGAGCACTTACCCATTACCTTTGCTACTATGAGAAATGTACTTTTACCAGGGAAGGGTATTATTTTATTTTACTTATTATTTTTACAGACAATAGCAATATCTACTAAATAATATTTTATGATTAAAATTGTGATCCTTTTGGCAATAAGAAAGGATATAATGAAATCCCTCTACTTCCCAGAAGGATTGCAAATAAACCACAAACTTGCTTTGGTGAATGTCAGGAATCATCCTATTGCATGGTCATGTATGTACAACCAGTACCACTACTTAGTAACTTAGGGTGGTGTCCCTCAGAAGACTCAAAGACAAAATTCCGTTGCAGGGCTCTATTTACAATAGCCAGGACATGGAAGCACCTATGTGTGCGTCGACAGATGAATGGATAAAGAAGATGTGGCACATATATACAATGGAATATTACTCAGCCATAAAAAGAAACAAAATTGAGTTATTTGTAGTGAGGTGGATGGACCTAGAAAACTGTCATACAGAGTGAAGTAAGTCAGAAAGAGAAAAGCAAATACCATATGCAAACACAAATATATGGAATCTAAAAAAAAAAAAAAAATTGCTTCTGAAGAACCTAGGGGCAGGACAGGAATAAAAGACACAGACGTAGAGAATGGACTTGAGGACATGGGGAGGGGGAAGGGTAAGCTGGGACAAAGTGAGAGAGTGGCATGGACATATATACACTACCAAATGTAAAATAGGTAGCTAGTGGGAAGCAGCCGCATAGCACAGGGAGATCAGCTCGGTGCTTTGTGACCACCTAGAGGGGTGGGATAGGGAGGGTGGGAGGGAGACGCAAAAGGGAGGGGATATGGGGATATATGTATATGTATAGCTGATTCACTCTGTTATACAGCAGAAACTAACACACCATTGTAAAGCAATTATACTCCAATAAAGATGCTAAAAAAAAAAATTCAATTTCAGGGAGTTTATTTGGAAGCCAGTTTTTGGAAGCATCAGTAACGGAGTGAGGCCGTGATAGTAAGAAGGGAAGGTGCTTATGTTGGTACCATAACTGGAGTGCAGGTCCACTGTGGTCTTCCAGGAGACTATAGGTTCTGTGACCTAAGAGTTGTCTCAATTGGAGGACAAGGTATTTGGGGTATTTGTTCATTTTTAGAGGGTGCATTAACTCTTTGGCATGTCTAGCCTTTTCCACAGCAAATTTTGTGCATCCATGTTGGGAACCCAGAGATAAGCAATGGGGTAGACTTTCTGGTGGTCTCTCTCCAGTTCAGCCTGGGGCCCATGTGCAGGGTGCAGACTGCACAAATTTGTGCATAGATTTGGCAGAACTGCTTCTCTTTGGCTTTATGAGTGCGTATCCTGCACCACATTTTCCAATCTTGGTGTAGCTGGTATTGAGCTAATGATCTGCTAGGCAGTTACTACTTCATGACACAGAGCAGCAGTTTTGGGTGGAACTGAGAAGCTGGTGAAGCATCTGGTGGCACCCTGAGATTTTTGGTATCTTATTTGGATATATGGAATTGGATTACAAAATTGGGTTAGTAATCATATATAGTGGAAATGTTGTGCATAATATAATATTAATATTTTCTTCTTTCCATCCTTCTTTGGAGTTCCTGGAACATTCAACATGCTGTTAAGCAAGAAATATTTTTAAATAAAATTCTGAATTATATACGTTTTGCCATCAGAATATTGAAGAATGCCCAGAACTGCCTTGACCTATCTGCAGTCTCTCCCTGCGTATAGAATTACTTTAGGTCTCCTGCAAATTTTTAAACAATTTGTGGCCACCTAGTATTCTGAGCGCAAATGTACCACGACACATGTGCTGACACTTCAGTGACAGTCAATGAAATGATGAAACATCATGAGGAAGATTGTGTCCTCAATAGGGAAAAAAGGGAAAACATTGTCGAAAGCTTGTTGGTGTTTACCCCGCTGTATACAGATCAGTTTCTCCTTTGCAAAATTATTTAACAACAAGTAGTTGAAATATACTGCTGAGAGGCCTGGACCTTTCCTCTCCAGAGCTGACAGTCAAAGGAGGTCAAGATAAAACCCAACCAGCCAGTGCAGGACAGAAGCTCCAGCCCCTCTGGGTTCTCCACTCCTGTGACTTCCCTGACTTCCCTGGATGCCAGGGAACACACGTGGGATGTGCTGATTGACGCTGTCCTCTGCAGGATTAGAGCAAGCACAGCGGCTCATCTGCAGCAGCTGCTCACAGGACGGTACACCGATCATTACCCAGCATTCTTCACTCACCGGAGGGCCTCGGCTAAGAGTACCAGTTTTACCCTGTAGCATGCTAATTCTGACCTTATGCATATGACAGATGACTAACGCAAATCAAATCAGTGCTTTTCATAGACTGAAACTGTTGCCCACAGCCGCTCCCATCTATTTCCATAGAACAACGGCTCCAGAGCTCTGCCATTTGACCCTGTACTCTGGACACCCAGTCCTTGCCTTTAGTCGCACATGCCAAGAAAGACACTGCAGGTTGAGCTGAACACTCTTGGTAGGGATTGTGAGATGTAGGGACAAAGCCAGAGTATCAGCTGTGGCTTTTTTTCGTAAGAAGTTCTGGGATTTTTCTTCCCTTTCTGTCTGGCTTGCACGTATGGGTGGCCTTTCTTTCGGCGGTTGACAGCCAGAGGGTGGTGGGATCCAACTGTGTCACATCTTATTCGAGTTGGCATTTGTGGCAGCAACAGCATGCTGTGTTCACTCAGCTCCCCACAGGCTATTATTAGTGAATTTCCAGAGGTTAGTGACTCAAAATAAACAACTCTCCTGTTTTTCCTCCTCTGCTGCTAGGGAATCTCACAAGAAGTCAAACTATCTTACTTTAGATTTTGGATCAGTTTCCACACCACCTGGAGGGTTTTTAAGGGATTTTACTGTATAATTTGCAAACCACGAATCTAGATTGTACTATTCTTTTATGGAAAATTTGGTAAAATCAGTTATCCCTGGCAATCTGAGTCTCACCTGCTCACGACAAAAGATGCTCAGTGAGCTGTGTTTGTGTCTAGAGTAGAAGATTAGACACATATCTTGTTATTGAAATGTGTCGGCATTGCACAAGAACATAATACAATGACAGCTGTGATCTTATTGTACTCCAATTTCTTATTAAAATCTTACCCAATTTTCTCCAAAACTTACCTTCCTTGATTATGTTCAAAAGCATTCTTTGTTTTTATAAACATGTAGTTACCCAGGTTATAAAGAGCAGAGAATGTTAGCTAAGGCCGTTTACTAGCTAACTTCAAATATTTGAAAATAAGTTAATGAATAATTCCATTAAAATTTTGAAAAGCTAAACCTTCATTAATTCATAGTTGATTTTTAATTGGTCTTCATGGCCCAATGTACTTAAAATTAAGAAGAGTTTGAGGGAGTGTGTGGGGGTTGAGTTTACATAATTTCATGCAGCATTATCCAGTTTATTTTGGTTTTATTTTGTTTCCTGATTTATGTGGGGATCCTGGTGGCTTGGGAAAACTCTAAGTACTATTTCAAATTCTTTGCAAAATGTTTCATGAAATAGTCCCAGTGTAATAACATTCCTATTAAAAACATAAAAACAGGGTCTTATTAAAAGGTAATCAAAGATTATAACCAATTTAGGAAATCAGTGAAAGAGCATGTTTATTCCAAGGTGCCCTTACGCAAGTTACAACTAGAGTATTAATCTTATAGTTTGAACGAAGTATAATTGTTCATGGAAATGTATGTTTCCATGGCAGTGACTTCTGTGACAAAAGATACTGCCTTCCAAATCCATCCCATTTTCTCTCGAAGGAGCTTGTGAACAATAAGGCTATTATTGGCATCTGTTTGTTTGCCTGTGAACCTGGGTCATGGATATCTGGATCATCAAGTAGTATATTATCATCCTGTGGGCACTGAGAGTATAGACTGTGAGAACCTCCAGTACTCACACTGTATATTTAGGTACTGCTTTGTCTATAACTTGCAGGCCTTTCTGCCTTGAATTACAATCTCACCCAACTCCAGTTCATTCATTCACTTAACCAATACCTATGGAATGTGTTCCAGACACTGTCCTAGGTGCTAAGTATAAAGCAGTGAACAAAGAGAGACGCAAACCCCATTTCTTCCTTTTTTTTTTTCTGTCCTCTTTTATTTCCTCATGTGTGTTCCACCTTCTCAACTGAAGTCCTAAGGACCAAAGAGAACAGGATTCCCTTCAGTTCCTTTCAGTGTGAGCCTTAGTGGCTTCATTTCCGTTTTCTCTAAATGGAATTATTTGCATATATTTCAGAGGATAACCTGTGGCTTAATTAGTATCTGTCTTTTTTTCTTAATTTAATTTTTATTTTTTATATAGGAGGTTTTTATTAGTATCTATTTTATACATATTAGTGTATATATGTCAATCCCAATCTCCCAGTTCATCCCACTTTCCCCCCTTGGTGTCCACACGGCAAACCCCATTTCTTAACGGAGCTTCCAATCTACCAAGAGCAGATGGACTAAAATTAAACACGTAAATAAATATAAAGTCTTAGGTCATCATAAGTGCACACAGGGCGGGTGCAGACTGGCTGGTGGTGAGGCAAACAAAAGTTGATAGTCAGGTCATGAAAAGTCTCTGAACCGGGATGGAGTTGAGATGAACACTGAATGTAGGGGACAGGATTCGCCAAGTACAGACATGGAGAAGGGCTTTCCTGGCCATGGGAAAAGAAGGGCAAAGGACGAGAGGGAAGAATGAGCTTGTCTAGAGATGGAAAGAGGGCAGTGGAGCTGGAGCCTGATGACAAGGGGGCAAGGCAAGGCATGACGTTGAAGACAGGCGAGGACCAGCTTTGTAGGCCTTGTAGGAGTTCAGACTTAACTTCAGTTGAAATGGAAAGTGTTGGAGGGTTTCTGGTTCCAGAGGCACATGTTTTCATGTCACTGAGAGCAATCACTATGTAATCCACCTTGCAGACTCTTCTACCTTTCCTAAATACTGTTCCAAGCATCACACTGCCTGTTCAGAAGTCTTCAATGTCCCTTCAGTTCTGTCAGAATAAAATGACAATTTTCATAAACGATGTTCTTGGCCTTCCGCCACGTGGAATTTGTGGAGCTCCTCAAATCTTACTAAGCACAGCTTCCCTCGCTCGGCATTCAAGCTCTCTGGTCACGATCTTCTGAAATGTATCATTTCCTTTCTCACCTTCACAGCCCTGCCCGTTGCACCTCCCCTGACACCCACTTCATCGCTCATTTCTTCTTCCCCAAACTCTTCCCGTTCTGTTCCCACTATCTGGACATCTGGATGACTGACGCAGATCATCCTTGAAGAGACCGTTCCTCCTTTACCACTTGGCACCTAGTGAAACCTGGCTGTGCACGATGGTTCATGAGACCAAATAAATCAACTGTGAGTTTGCCCATCAGTGACTGGGATTTTATCTTTTTTTTCCTTCTCCTTTAAGGCTTGAAGAAAGTGATGTAACTCACCCATGATCAACATATGTTTATCTGTCTAAGCTGTTGTGCTTGTTGTTACTTGTTGTTAAACTTGAAGGAATAGGCACCCTTCTGAGATGGCTAGTTGGTCTGGGGTATAGTCCATGATCGTAAAACAGAAAAAAAAAAATCAAACATGTAGAGGGAGTGAGCCAATAGCCTTGAACTCACTGGCATTATTTTTAAGATTTCTAACAATTCTGGAATGTTCAGTGTTTTTCTTTAGGGAAATAAAGAACAACATCCATGAAGGGATCTATTAATTTATCTGAGATAGTTTCACCTCAAGCCCAAGAATTTTATAAATGAGTGGAATGAGTTCATTTTCCTCCCAGATATCTATTTGGAACACAAAGCAACCACTTGCTAGAGTTTAAAAATAAATCAACATGGTCAGCTATGGCCTTTTCCAGCACTTTCCATCAACCTTAAGTCAATGAGCTAGATATAATTAGCTTGTTTTGCTTCAAAATAAACTACAGGAAAGTATTCAACATTAATGACTCCACTCCTTATGGAGTGCAAGGAAAAATCGATTTTGCTGGAATATACAACCAAGGAGTGAATACTTAGAATAGGCACAGATGTCAAAGAAATGTAAATGTCTTACTGACAAGAGCTGAGGTTTTCATTTTCAATTTTAGGAAAATAGAACATTTGTTAGTGTGT
Source organism: Delphinus delphis (assembly GCF_949987515.2). NCBI lineage: Eukaryota > Metazoa > Chordata > Mammalia > Artiodactyla > Delphinidae > Delphinus > Delphinus delphis. Next base: position 30,611,637 of record NC_082703.1, read on the forward strand.
AGACTGTTGCCCATTATTATACTATACAGCTGGAAGAAGTATGGTGCTATTTTTTTATCAGTGATGTTTGGACTATGTAGAGCATACGTCATCCCAGGAAATAAAAATACTGTGAGACTAATGATGTGATCTCATAAAATATTTAGTACAAATGTTTCCGTTAGTGAATTTCAAAATCACTTGAAATATGTCACTGAGAAAGGATCCTGGGCCATGGAACAGAAGAAACACATATGCGCATATGTACACATAAGGGAAAAATATCTCATTTGATATCCTGCTTTGCTTGTTTTGATATTTCTCAATCTCTGCTTAAAAAAAAAAGATTAAAAATAAATTTAAGTGAGAGAAAAAAGAATGGGCTATGATGCTGTGATTGGAATTTGTTATACATTCCACTAAACTGTTTCTATGACATTAAGGTAAATGAAAGGAGAATCTCTTCCTCCACAAATAAGTGATCACTAACATTTTCTTCATGCACATCACCAGACACAAGATGATGAAAAGGTCAAATTCAACTCAGCTTCTAAATATTTATTTAGTGCTCATGTTCCTTGGGTCTTCTAAAGAAACTTCTGCCAAATGAGAGGAACATTTTTCTTGCTGGAACTCAGGCTTCCCCAGCCAGATGTGGAATTGATGTTTATGAGAAGGCAAAGCCCCAATTATTTCATAAACAGTTTAATAACACAAATATTATTTTCTTTTTAAATGTCTATATTTACTGTCGCTAATATGGTATTTTAGGAGATGCAGACTTTAACCTAGAAATTAGTTTGGTTATTCTTGTTTCCAGTTAAAGCAGGTGGCTAGTACATGTCTAGTCATGTCATGCTAGTATGTCAGGTTTCCTCCTGCCATACCTCTCTCTCATCTTATGCATACTAATCTAATTCTTAGCAAGAGTGTGGAAGATTTCTGGAAGTTTTAAGCCCAGAAAATGTACCTGTAATTACCACAGCCAGTGAGCCCAGGGATGAATCAAGAAGTAAACTCCTAGCTGCACAGAACTAGCTTTCCTACATGGAGTTCCTCAAGCCAAGCAAAAGCATTTCCTCCTCATATTCATAACTATTTGTCTTTTTTTGTTTTCTGAAGACAAAAATTCTGCAGGAAGGTGTAAAATCTAGCTACTTTTTTATTATTATTATTATTTTTTGTGTGGTATGCGGGCCTCTCACTGTTGTGGCCTCTCCCGTTGCGGAGCACAGGCTCCGGACGCGCAGGCTCAGCGGCCATGGCTCACGGGCCCAGCCGCTCCGCGGCATGTGGGATCCTCCCGTACCGGGGCACAAACCCGTGTCCCCTGAATCAGCAGGCAGACTCTCAACCACAGCGCCACCAGGGAAGCCATCTAGCTACTTTTTTTAAGGAGTTTTAGTCTCATACGATAACCTATCATTTGTGATCATTTGTATGCGTTTCGGTTAGTGTATTTCTTTTCAGCTTCCATAGCCCAGACACGACCAAAAATAAAAACATGACATTAAAGGGCAGAGGAAAAACCTCATCCTAGTGTTATTCAGACAGTTTCCTAATTAATTCCACACTGGGAATGCCTGAGTAAAATCAAGTGCATTCTCATTTTGTATCGTCTAGAAGAGGATAACCTTGAAATGTTATCTGGCTTTTCTTCACACAGCGTAATGTTCTTTGGAACCCTATTAAGTAAGTCAAAATATCAATGATAAATAGGGGAGTGACAGAGCATTCAGTATGGTACACAGCAAATAAAATGTTTTTTCATATTATTACAAATATCTAAGTCATCTCAAGTGAATTTGAACCAATTTAATTTCATAAGCATTTCTTCTATAAAAATTAAAAATGCCTCAAAATTTTGACAACTACATGCTCCAATTTTTTAAAAAAAGTAGTAAAACATGGATATCTTTTTAAATGAGATTTTTATTGGAAAGGAAATTATAAGTAAATAGCTAAACATTTGATGATCAGTTAATTTTTTATTGAACTTTTGGATTTGCCTACCTTGGATAATGAAAAACATCTAGACCATTATTTTATTTTATGCTACCTTCTAAATTACTCTTCTTCTGTTTCTTTAATGATAAGGATAAGGCCTTAGAGTTAATTGTTCTACAGCGTTCAGAGTATAAGTTCCTCTAAGAGTTTGGTAGCCACCACATATTCTCAACAGGGTAAAACGGATCACGGAACAGAGAATTCACATGTGGAGTCTCACTGAAACCCAGTTGAACCAAAGAAACCACAAATGAATAGAGAGAAAGATGGCTCAGAGCAAAAGAGGACATGGAAATGAGAGAACAGAAAACTGTGGTCAAGCTAATAACTTTATCCAGGAAATAACTGATTATTCTTTTTGAAGCATGAAGCTGGCTAGAATCAAATACATAAGAAGTCAATCAGGTTTTTAAGAATATTTTATTGTCAAAACCACCACCATTCTGGACCAGAAGAGACTATTACTTTTTAAGACTTAGAGCTGTCTTTGGGATCCCAGCCACCTCTGAGCAGGACACAGGCAAATACAACTGTTTGATCTCGAGAGGGCTCATTCCCCAATGCTTATTAGGAAAATAAAAGAAGGAAAAAGAAGATAATGGAAAAGAAAATTTCCCAGAGGTTGGAATCAGGAACCCTGGGGGACAGATGGACCAGGACACTATTTCCAGGGATCAGGGACTTCTCACAGGCTGGGGACTCTCAAAATGTCTCTCCTTGGGGATTTCAGAATGGTTAAGGGCCAGTTTTTAAATCTGTGGTGAATCTCCCATTCTTCCCCTTTCTGAATCAAATTGGTTACTCTATATCCTGTCTTGGTCCCTGTACCATGAAGGATGAGTGGGATACAGATCATTTGTCTTTTAAACCTATGTATCAATGGATCAAGAGAAGCCCCATCCAGGGGTGTGAAGCTGAGGTGAAGACGCCATAGTGCATCACCCAGAGCCCCAGGACTTTGAACTTGCCTCACAGCCTGGGTTTTTGTGTCTCCTTCAGGATAGGGTAGGTCATTTGCATGTGAGAAGAAAAGTGAACAGAACATTCGGTGTTTAGCAGGGATGACTGTGGTTTACTAATATCCTGATTCCCTTCTTTTTCTAAGCAAATGTCAGGATGTCCATTTCCCCTCTATAGAAAGCATGTTTGGGTGATTTGCTTTGACCAATGAAATGTGAACTGTAGAGACCTCAAAACGCTTCTGCAGAAAAGCCTTACCAGGTAGTGTCTGACTTACCATGTTTGCTCTTCCTGTCTCAGCTTCAGTCAAAATGTTGTCTCCCTCAGTCTGCATCCCTGAGAGACTAGAGTGAGATAACCTCTCCCACTGACCTGCCTCAGGCTTGTCAAATGAGTATGAAATAGTTTGTGTGAGGGAGTTAAACTACTGCAATATCTAGGCAATCCTAGATAGCCAATCTAGTACATTCCAGGGGAAAATAATCATAATAATTTAAAGAAAGAACAGCATGGAGGTAGAAGAAAACAATGAAGATCAAAAAAATGAAGGAACCATAAAACTTATAGCTACTGCACCCAACAATGGGAGAATTCATATATATACATTTTTTTAAACACATGTAGAAAGTTGACCAGGTGATAAGACATAAAGTCATCCTAGATATGTTTCAAATGGAATATAAGACAAGACTCATAAAATTATGAAGAATTAATATAATATACTTTCTCACAATGCAAATAATGTAGAAATCAATACCAAAGATTATCACTAGGAAAGCTCTAAATATTTGGTAATTAAGAGGTTTATTTCTAAAGAAACTATGGATCAATAAAAATAATTATGAAAAGAATTTAGAAACTGTAACTCAAGAGCAACAAAGGTGAAATACATAAAAACTTGTGGAATGCAGATAAAGCAGGACATATAGGCAAATTCATTATCTAACCTCCTTAAAATATATTAATGTATGTTTCTATAATCATTTTGATCATTAAAATTTTGTTCTAGCTTGATTATTTAATTATGAATAAAAGAATAAAAATAATTTCTTAAAAAAATTCATTTCCATAATGTTTAGATTGGAATAGAAGAAAGGCTGAAAGTTAATGAGCCAGTTAGCATCTAAAGACATTATAAGAACAAAGCAAAGCAAGCTCAAATAAAGTAGAAGCAAGGAAATAATAACAATAAGAGGAAAAACTGGTGGCATAGAAAATAAATATATAATAGGGAGGATACAAAGATAAAACGTGATTCTTTGAAAAGAAAAATTAAATTGACAAAACTCTGGCTTGACTGATTAATGTAAAAATGAAAGAAGGCACAAATAAACAATATTAAGAAATGGGGACACAACTACTGGTGCTACAGACATTAAACGGATGATAAAAGGGTATTATGAAATAGCTTTTTGCCAGTAATATTGAAAATTTCAATTGGACAAACTCTCAAAATTATATAACATATTAAAAAGAAGAACTATTTTTACATTATCAAGGCATTTGAAACAGTAATTTACAATCTTCACCACAATGAAAACTCCAGACACAACAACTTTATTTTTATTGAAGTATAGCTGACTCACAATATTATATTCATTTCAGGTGTACAAAATAGAGATTCAATATTTTTATAGATTACACTCCAGTTAAAGTTATTATAAAATATCGACTATATTCTCTGTGCTGTACAATATATCTTTGTATCTTATTCATTTTATACATAATAGGTTGTACCTCTTAATCCCCTACCCCTGCCTTGTCCCTACTCCTTCCCTCTCCCCACTAGTAACCACTAGCTTGTTCTCTATATCTGTAAACCTGTTTCTGGCTTGTTGTATTCATGCGTTTAATTTTTTAGATTCCACATGTCAGTGATATCATATAGTATTTGTCTTTCTCTGACTCAGCTCACTAAGCAGAATACCCTCCAGGTATATCCATGTTGCTGCAAGTGGCAATATTTCATTCGTTTTTATGGCTGAGCAGTAGCTGCATTGTTATGTATCGCATCCTCTTTATCCATTCATCTGTTGATGGGCACTTAGGTTGCTTCCATATTTTGGCTGTTGTAAATAGTGCAGCTGTGAACATTGGGGTGCATGTGTCTTTCCAAATTAGTGTTTTCATTTTCTTTGAATATATACCCAGGAGTGAAATTGTAGATCATAAGGTAGTTCTATTTTTAGTTCTTTTGAGGAACCTCCATAGTGTTTTCCATAGTGGCTGCACCACTTTATATTCCCACCAACATCAACATTTGTTATTTGTGGTCTTTTTGATGATGGCCATTCTGACAGGTGCGAGGTGATGTGTCATTGCGATTTTGATGTGCATTTCCCTGATGATTAGCAATGTTGAGCATCTTTTCACCAGACACAGCAATTTGATTGGCAAATTCTAACAACCGAGGAACACATGATTCTGATGAATCATAAACTATTCCAAAGCACAAAAAAAGAGAACAATCTCCAGCTCACTTTATAAGGCAAGTGTAACCTTGATACAAAATTTCACATGGATAAAGGGAGAAGGAAAATTATAGGTTGATCTCATCTCACTCATGAACATAGAAACAAACATCCTAAACTAGATATTAATTAAATAAATCTAACAACTCCCAGGAATGCAATTTTCTTTTAACTTTAGAAAATAAATGCATGCAATTTGTCACACTAACAGATTTTTTAAAAAGCATACATATTATTATCATACTAAATTCAGAAATAGAATTTGATAAATTCAAATATCCAATCACGTTTTTTTAATGTTTCAAAACTAGCAACAGAAAAAACTTTTTAGTCTAATAAAGAGTATCTACAAAAATCCCTTTAGTGGGCACCTTATTTAATTGTGAAACATTGAAATTATTCCTTTAAGATCCGGAACAAGACAAGGATGGCCCCTAAATCCAGTTCTATTCAACATTATACTTTAGGATCTATCCCCTATAGTAGAGCAATATAAAGAAATAATGTGAGGGCTTCCCTGGTGGCACAGTGGTTGAGAGTCCGCCTGCCGATGCAGGGGACATGGGTTCGTGCCCCGGTCCGGGAGGATCCCACATGCCGCGGAGCAGCTGGGCCCGTGAGCCATGGCCGCTGAGCCTGTGCGTCAGGAGCTTGTGCTCCACAACGGGAGAGGCCACAACAGTGAGAGGCCCCCGCGTTCTGCAAAAAAAAAAAAAAAAGAAAGAAAGAATGTGAAAGCAAATTTTCATCTTCCATCATCTTCATGACATGATTATATTCATACAAAATGTATAAGAAACTATGGATAAATATAGAAAATATATATTGTATATATTTAGTTTGGCAAGTATGTTGATATAAAATCAATATGGATAATAGATCAAATATATCATTAAAAATTGGATATTACCATAAAATTTTTTAAAGAACATTTTCAAACAGATGTTTTCAAAAGTATCAAAAATAAAATACACATATAACCATCAATGAAATAATTATAAAACTTTATTGGAGAAGTCCTCGATAAATGGAAAAAATACCCCATTTTGGATGCAAGACTATATATTATAAAGATAATATTTCTCCCCAAATTGAATTATTGATACAAAGTAAGCCAATCAAAATCTCAGTAAAGTTTTCCTTGGGATACTTAACAAGCTTATTCTTAAATATTTATGAAATCACAAAAGAATCCAAGAATATCAAAGAAAGGAATAAAAACAAATATTAAGATGAGGACATTTATCCAAACAGATATAAAGGTTTATTATGAATCTATAGTCACTAAATGGTATGGCATTTTGCTGGGATAGAAAAACTAATGAAACAGGATGAAAAACTGAGAAATAGCCTCATTCAGATTTGCATGCATTTGATTTATTACTGAGCACACATGGTAGACACCAGACAATAAATTCTACTGGGGCATTTGGATAACATGAAAAAACGAATTAAACTGGGAAATTTAACTTTAAGTAGATTAAAGGCCTAAATGTAAAAGGCAAAACTGCAAAACGTTTTCTAGAAGAAAATTCCTTTGTAATCTTATAGGTAAGGAGGGAATGATTTCTTAAACAAGATATAAAAAGTACAAACCATAAAAGAAAGAATTGTTCAGTTTGACTACAGTAACATTAAGAACTTCTGTTTATTAAATGACACCATAAAGAAAGTGAAAAACATAGAACACGAATTATGCAAATGTATTTGAAAAATATATGTGATTAATATACGTATTTTAAAACTATGAATCAATAAGAAAAACAACCCAATAGAAGAATATTTGAAAAATGTGGAACCTTATAAAGAGTCAGGGAAATGCAAGTTTCAACAAGATAGCTTTTCAGGCCCATCAGTTTGGGAAAAAAATTAGTGTGAAATACAAAATTCTGTAGATCATGTGGAACAGAAGAAACCTTCAGTGACTTCTAGGGGGATGTAAATTGGTACAACTGAACTTTAAAATGACTTAGTATTTACCTATTTAAGTTGAACAAGAGCAAACTGGACGTCAAAGCAGTTCCACTTCTGTATATAGATGTGTTACACCAGGAGACACACACACATACGTTCGCAGAAAAATCGCTCATCATTGCCCCAAACCAGAAGTGACACCACAATAGAATGGTAAATGCACTGTGGCATATTTATACCGTGGAATACTCTAGAGCAGGGAAAGTGAAAGAACCACAACTAAATGCATCAACAGTGATGAATTTGAAAAATATAATGTTAAGTGAAAGAAGCAAGTTGCCTGTGAATATACAGTTATAGGATAATTGGTTTATATAATACTGAAAAGCAGGCAAAACTAAGCAATATATCGTTTACAAATATGTTCATTGATTAAAGCATTTTGAAAAATCTGTGGAATGATTACCACAGAATTCAGGATAGTAATTACATGTTTAGTGTCCAGGAGAGAAATGCAAATAGGGAGAGGCACTGAGAAAACTTCTAAGATACAAGGTATTATCTATATTTTACTTTGAGTGAGAGATACAATTTTAAAAATAGTTAAATTTAACTAACTGGAATAATGCATCTATAAAGAATAACATAATTTTAAGAAAATAGAAGTGACAATATAAAAACTAAAAATCATAAAAAGAATCTTGAATTTAAAATTCTAGAAGATGTCAGCAAACACTAGGGGTAGAGGAGAAATGGATCGAGTGCAGCAGAACTGTGCGGGGTCTCATTTTATTTGAGAGGAAGTCACAGATTTTTAATAATTCTCTACAATGATAGAAAATATAGATTAAATATACTTGGTAAAAGTATAATGGTGACCATAAGAATAGAAATAAGCTGTAGAACTTTCAAATGCCTAGATAATTAAAAGAAGTCATAGGGCTTCCCTGATGGCGCAGTGGTTGAGAATCTGCCTGCTAATGCAGGGGACACAGGTTCCAGCCTTGGTCTGGGAAGATCCCACATGCCGCGGAGCAACTAGGCCCGTAAGCCACAACTACTGAGCCTGTGCGTCTGGAGCCTGTGCTCTGCAACAAGAGAGGCCGCAATAGTGAGAGGCCCGCGCACCATGATGAAGAGTGGCCCCCGCTTGCCACAACTAGAGAAAGCCCTCGCACAGAAATGAAGACCCAACACAGCCAAAAATAAATAATAGCCAAGCATTTGAAGCCCTTTAAAAAAAGAAAGAAAGAAAGAAAGAAAGAAAGTCATAAATCTGGGGGAAAAGATGAAAAGGGAAAAGGAAATTAAATAGAAAATAAATAAGATGGAATGAAAAAAGTCAAATACAACAACACATTGTGTATCAAGATACAGAGCGTATCTATATAAAGAGTTAATTTTTAATACTAATATTCTTGATTATACATCTTTGCAAAGGAGAATAACACAGGAAGCTTGTTCTAACAGAGATTAATATATAATATTTTAATAATTAAAACAGTGATGTAATCCATGGTGAACTCACCTAGTGACTGACATTCACACTGCTTTACAGGAGATGGGCGTTGAAATCTTTCTTACACATCTTTTTTAGCAGCGGTTCCATGAAAGTGTGAAGCAAGATTCAATAGTGGAGGGGTGGCTATGACAGGGCAGAACTCCCAGAACTTGGAAGTTCAAAGACAAAATTCCAAATGTGCCTAATACTGTCCCACATGTTGCTGATTTGACAATGTGTGTAAATCCGTATTTGCGAGGTTATAAAGAAAGTGGCGTTCATTTTGCCAGACCCTCTCAAAGCTGAAGTTCTGGATTGAGTTAATCTGGCAAATTTAGAAACCAATGATCTCTCTTCAGATTATGAAATAAGAGCCAACTTTAAAACACTGGGAAAATACGGCACTCTTTCCTGTGCCGACTTTTCACTTCTTTCCTTTTCGCTCTGCCATCTCTAACGACTCTTCGTAATGCAGAAACTTCCCTTTTGTGCAAACTTTCCCAACACCTCTTGGCCTCAATTGAAACGTAACGTTTCTTTGAGGCAGCATTCCTTCTGCTGCACCATCCAGAGGAAGATGTTCTTTCCTTCTCTCCACCCCTGTCCTCCTCTCCTCCAATAAAAGTTAGATGGGATCTGTGTGTTTCATGCTACTTTTAGATGATCAAGTCTCCACTCGTTATGAAAGCAGCTGTTTCTTTGCGGTTTCTACTTGCTGACCGCTCCACTTTCTATTCCGTTTGTCTCTGTCCTTAATCCACTTCCTGGTCCTGCTCCGTCAGTATTGAAGATGCTCACACTTGGTTCAGAAGCTCCCTCTACCCCAGCCCCACCATAAATCTGTGCCACGTCCAGATGTATGAAGACAATTCCTCCAGCATCCCGGTTTCTTTGTTACTTGTCCGTTATTGTATATATAGTCCATTCTAGCTACTCCTCTCATGGATACATCCCAGAATGGCTTATCATTAAGAAATGTACCACCTGTGAAATGAAATTCCAAATTTCCTATTACCTGATCATTAACTTCAATCCTTAAACACCACTTGCTTTATCATTCTCGATGAACTCACTCCTTAAAGCATTTCAGGACATCAGTTCATTGACCCACTCCTTTCTCCCTATCTATCCATACCTGATTGTGTGCTCTCTATATATAGATAGGAATGAAATAGTCAAGAACTTCATTTCCCTTTGACTAATAGTTTAAATGCCCTCGAGATAATTCTTTTTGTTTCATTCACTCAGCACAGCCCCAGCCTGTAATGAGCTTATCTGACTGTCTATTCCACTCCTGTCCCCGGGTTCTGAGCATTGCCAGAATAAACCACACAATAAAACAATAAAAATTGATCCCACTATAATATTCATGGTCTTCATGATCAACTGGGACGTCAGCGTGGACTTACAGTCTTATGATATTTCCCTAGACCAATGTATTTCTGGTTCTCCACTAGCATATTTTGCAATTTCTTCTCTCTTGAAATGTTCATCTCTTCCTTCTTCCTTACTATCTTGCCCTTGTAAGATGATCTTACTTCCATTCATAAAGAAAATAAAAACTTCAGGAGGGAACTTCCTAAATCTCTTGCTTCTGTTAAAGAAGAAAAGAACTAATCCTTTTACCTCTGGTCCAAGTCGTATTCCTTAACTTATCCTCATTAACTTCTCTGTACTCTACTGATATCTTCCCATCAATGTCCAAACAAACCCAAACTTTTCTTATCTTAAAAAATAATGAGGTTTCTCTGACATAACTTTCTCTTTTTTTAACGTTAGTGGACTGACATCACTTTCTATACTTTTACCATCTTGCCTTCCTTACGATCACAAACAATTTTAAAAGAATATTTCAGCATATCATAAAATAAATATACGTTTGTCAAACTGATGTTACTGACAGTGTTATTCATGTCAGTAAAAGTAACACAATTGATTCATTTGCCCCAGACACAAGATATAACATTTGTCCTTTGTATCTTCCTCTTGTTAATTCCTGCATATCAGTGACGAAGTCTGGTTACTTCTATATCTGAATAGTTGTTCAGTTTGTTAAATTCTTTCCATCCATTATTTCTCACTTCAGTTTCTGCCCCAGCCTTCGAAGGTGGTCTCTCTGCCTCCAACCTTGCTCTCCAAGAAGCCATTCTGTGCACTCAGAGGTTGCCATTCCCACGTCCTGTGTCCCCACTTTAAAAGAGGTGGCCTTTTCTGCCTCTCTTTCCCTTCTAATTCAGAAATCTATATCCAAAACCAATGTACGTAAATTCTTTGATTGTGCTTCTCTTTTTCTCATCTCCTTTCACCACATTTCTTTTAGGTGTGTGCATTCCTTGTGAATTGGGTAAACATTTTGCTTGTTTGGCACATAAAAACAAATAGCTACCTCCACCTGAAATATGTATCTTTTCTCTTCAAATGATTACTCACCCTCCAAGCTCAATCTGTCACATAAACAGAGGAGTTTTCCTTATGACTTAAAATAAGGACCCCCTCCATCAGTTCCTGTAACACCTGCACTCCTCTAATATCACATTTTATTTATCGTATTTTATTTACTTGTTTTGATTATACCTGTCTTCCTTACATAACGGACAGCTCTCTGAGACCAGGATCTGTAGGTATCTTATTTACAGCTGTTTGCCCAACGTCTAACATGGTACATATATGTAGTAAATAATATATGCCCATGTGAATGAATATATGATTAAATACTTGAATAAATTCCTTAGAACTTGAAAGAGACAATGATTTCTATCTTCTATGGTAAATCAAAAAATTGGAAAATGGTATTTTCCTAAAATCTTACAGATAAAAACAAATTAAACAAATGCTAGAGTAAAAATATAACTAAATTGAAAAAGAGGTATTTTCGTCATCTATTGTGCTAATTTAATAAAACTAAAGGAAAACCTGTAGTTTATAAAGGGGGCTTTATTTGTGCTTCTCAACAGTGTTGGCATTATTTATTAATAATTTGTATTATTATTTCAATTACTCTTCTATTGTTGCCTCTGTTTAATAATGATGATCTTAGAGATTCTTAAAAGTGAGCACTTCCTTTTAAAGTGTTTTTGTTTCCTTTGCATTGCCACTCTTGTACGTGACTCTACATAGTTATAGAGTTTAAATACCACTGGCGACTTTCTATATTTTAAAACAGCTATTAATTTACAAACAGTCTCAAACCATAGTTTAAATTCTTTGTATCCTTTTTGTTGACAACATCAGGGAAAACATGTCCTATTTTTCACTCACTAATTCACAAGTAGTATCATCGTCTATTTTTTCTCAGTTTGTTTTTAATTGTGTATTTAAGATATATAACATGATTTGATGTTCATGTACGTAGTGAAATAACTTCTACAATCAAGTTAACATCCATCTCCTCTCACATAGAAAAAGAAGCTTATTAATCCCCTATATCCTTACAGAAAATAAAAGATAGGTAATAACTCCTGAAAACCAGTTTTTAAAATACTGTCTTCTCAGTATATTATTCCCTTCATTTATTAATTTAATGGATATTTATTGGCACTCTGGGCACTGTGCCATATGTCTCATAAACAACACAGTGATAAATGTTTTGTATGTATTACATCTGATGATTTAATTTTAAAAATAGAATCCATGTAATCTTTCAAATAAATTCTTCACATATTTAAGATGAACTATAAATATCCTACGTGATGAAAAGAATCTAATAGCTAGAAACTTCTGTCTTGTATAATTGGAATATAAAATTATTTAGTGGAGAGATCCAGGGGAGGAACTACTTTGATTTAACACTGCTGGAACCTCCAGCATTTGGCGGATGACCAGCAGAACACAGTATCATAAACCTAGTCATTGAAAAGAACACTAAGACTCACTTGCCATTTTCCTTACATAAACCACGAATCCATATGTTACCCATGAATCCAGAAAAATAATTAGGATAAGGTGACATAATTTTCTATAGGTGTAATCAAAGTTTAATCTAAAGATTGCAAGTAATAGAAAATACGTGTCTTTGTAATCTGAGAAAGAGTTGGAAGGGACCATGACACTCAAATTTTTCTACCTCATTTTTTATGTACTTCATTAGATATGAAGGATCTAATATGAGGAATGACTATCTATTACAATATAAGATCACATATAGTTTTATATATAATTATGTAAAACATAAGGGTGAGATAATTAGTCTCAAACATGTCTTCAGAATGCTAACATTAACTCTAAGTCATTTTACTAAAAGTAAGAAACCCCATTATTTTCCATTTAAGAAGAAATAGAATGCTTCTCTACAACAGTTACTCATTTGGAAGATAGGTGAAGCCTAGCAGTTGCTTGGCTTTGGAAGGAATAAAACTTTGAAAGGGTTCAGATGAATTTTTCTAAGTGTGGATTTTCATTGCTTTCTTCACTTTCCATGACCTGTAGCATACTCAGAGGAGCTTGAAAACAAAATGTATTTCCTTTTTCACACTGCTCCTTGCCACTGGTGAAGTCTGCTTATTTTCACATGTTTCAGATTAGCTGAATTAACATGACTGGATTTGTTTAGCAATGACTTCAAATAACTGGGCCTCTTATCAGGCATTTTTGTATACCAGCACTATTCCTAATATTATCGAAGAAGGAAAAACAGTATTTTTGGTAAATGCTGAGCAAAATGGCAAAGGGGGTGATGGCAACGGTAACAAATTTATCATGAAATGCTGGTAAGGAAAGTTAAGAAAACCGAAAACTGAATGTTAAGACTAAATATGGGGGGTTTCCCTGGTGGCGCAGTGGTTAAGAATCCGCCTGCCAATGCAGGAGACACGGGTTCGAGCCCTGGTCCGGGGCTGCGGAGCAACTAAGCCCGTGCGCCACAACTACTGAGCCTGCGCTCTAGAGCCCGTGAGCCACAACTACTGAGCCCACGAGCCACAACTACTGAGCCCACGAACCACAACTACTGAAGCCCACATGCCTAGAGCACGTGCTCTGCAACAAGAGAAGCCACTGCAATGAGAAGCCCATGCACAGCAACGAAGAGTAGCCCCCGCTCCCCACAACTAGAGAAAGCCCACACGCAGCAACAAGGACCCAACGCAGCCTAAAAATAAATAAATTAAAATAAAAACTAAATATGGGCTTTCAAAGAAAATATTTCAAAGGCATGTGTGTTTGAATAAGTATTTTCAGAGCTAGTTTCTATTAATTAGTCATAGGTTAAACATTTTCTCTTCTACAACGTATTTAATACCTGCACATTATTCTGTCATAATTATGAAATGTAACTTATTTATCTAATCCACTCGCATTTTGTTGATCTTCAGTGTTCTCTCTATGATCATGAATCACACATTTTTGCATGCATTTCTAATTATTCCCAGAGAGTACAGTCATTGAGTTGTAATTGCTGGGTCACAGGGCATCGCCATGTCATTTGTAATTTGGGGAGCAGGTTCTACATTGTAGTGCCCATCAGTCCCAAATAGGACCACCCTGCCACCTAAAGGTGGCATCGTGTAAGTTCCCCACTAAGGTCGACCAGATGTTGTTTACAACTCAACCGTCTCTGAGCCCAGAAAGACTGATTTTATAGAGTTTCCTAATCATACACATCATTTAGTAGTTGACCCACTCCTCCAGCTTCTTCAATAAAGAGGGTAGTTAGTTAAAAATTTTAAAATAGCTAATATAAGTATTTTCTACTTGCTTCACAAAGGAAAAAAAATTCTGACCTCACGAAGGATTTAAGTCTTATTTGAATTCATTTACACTAGATAGAATAAGTTCATATTCCTGAGGAAGTATATTGAATTATTTATTTAGCAATTTGTGTTTTCAGATCCTGAGTAGTAATATTGATTTCCATTTGAATGACTGTGGGAACATTTGATTAGATTGTGGTTTTGCCTACTTTGTCTGAAAAATTCCTTTCCATGGATAAATTGAGAAATTAATTAGAATATAGGTTAATGGTTTGGCTTAACAAATCAGTACTAAATTAAAGTAAAAAATAACTGCTTCCACTTCTAGATAATAGAATAAACACATACATTTGCCTTACCTCCCTCCAGTGGTTAGGACTTCGCCTTTCCATTGCAGGGGGCGTGGGTTTGATCCCTGGTCAGGGAACTAAGATCTCACAAGCCATGCGGTGCGGAAAAAAAAAAAAAAAACCTGTACATATAGGTAAGAAAAAAAGAGCAAATGTAGAGATGCTGTGGGAGTTCCCACATTTCCTTTTGCAGAGCCAATGCTCTCATCCTCAAGCTGCCACAAATATCTGCAGCTGATTGGCTCATGGCTATATTTCTCACAAGGAAACCGATTCTAGAATGAGATTTTGGATAGGAATCAATCACCAGAAATCTGGCATTAAGGACTCCGTTACCAGTGGTGGTTGGAGAACAGAGAGCCCATGACTGCTGTAATAATGCAGTTGTTCAAATATTTATCATTAGTGAACCGGGATGGCATAATGGTGGGATGGAGTACGTCAGCCAGGGCAATATTTCTGCACTTGAAAAGTAGAAGGGAATAGATTATTGAATCGCGCGGCTGTGATGGAATGTCATCCAGCCATCCAATCCAGTGAAGGGAGACCATCACAAACCCAGCGTGATTAATCACCAATTAAGGACAAAATCTGGAAGTCAAAGGGCTGCCTTGCCAGAGTTTAAGGAAGCCTACCTCCTGCAAAAGGAGAGCAGACAGAGTGGAACACGGGGCTCAAGATTAAACCATAGGAATAGAGACGATTCAGAGAAGATTTCAATACTGCAAGAGTTACAACAGGGTCAGATAAGTAAAAGGACGCACAAGATTCCACAGAGCACATTCATTTAAAACTTTTAATAAAGGCAAAGGGTACAGCACAGAAGGAATAAGAGGATGCAAGGACGCATCAGGGCCCAAGAGACTTCCAAGCGTAGCTACTTCGGGTTCATCTTATTCACACAGGGCTTGCTTTGTCTCTGGACTGAGCCTCTGAGATTTGTGCAAACTTGGTTCCTAGAATTTTCAGCAGGGTCCCCCATTCCCTTGTAGTCACCTAGCCAAACCGGTTATGCCAGATATAAGCCATTAATAAAAGAACCAGCCTGTGTCTCACCAGGGAGTTCCAAACTTTGAACTGCACGTCATAAATCATTAGTTAGCCTACTACCTTATCTGGCCAAGAGTCAATGCTGTACTTCCTGGTGTCCCCAGAGATAAGCACGTAACTGACACAGTCCATCTGTAAAATACTGTCCTACAAAATACTTAGCTCCGGCCAGTTTCCCATACCAAAGTCAAATCCCTCATAGAGGAACTCTGCAGCATCACTCCTTCCCCCATAGCTTAGAGCTATGGAGGCCAGTGAGTGAATGCCCGGCTTCCCCAGCGGCGCACAATTAGAAAGAACAGAAAATTCAGAAACCATATAAGGAGATCATCGTACAAATATAAAGCTGATTAACACATGTCATAATTTAATAATAATTGAAGGAAGGTAAGAAAAGATAATTATTTTGACCTTGATCTAGGAACAGATTCTTTGAGGCAAGCCAGCAGTGGTGATGTTGGACTCAAAATGAAGAAAATGTAATCTTGGCCATTCCTTAGCTCTAAAGAGAGTAACATTGACCAAGCTACAGCAACTGTGATGCTATTTTATTGGTTTTCCACTTTTAAAATCCATCTATAGATAAAGCATGAAGAAAGTATAGCTACAAATAATACTACCAAGTTGGTAATGTAAAAATAAAGGAATAACTGACAGAATCTAGGAGGTAGTTTTGGAAGAAGAGGGAAGATTAGAAGGGTATGGCTAGAATGGAAATATAGGGAGACATGACAAATCAACTGGAATAAAATTTACAGGTTTAAATGTATTTTTTAAATTATATGATAAAGTACAAATAATAACTGTCAAATATATCTGGAGGAAGGGGAAGGGAAATGATGGCAGTGTGAAAGGAGACAGATCCTTCTTTCATGGAGCAGGGAATCAGATGTCTTAGAAAGTGTGTGAGCATTAAATGAGCACATAAACATATTCTTGGAATTTTTAAATAATTATATAAAACTCTTTAAATAACTTGTAACTGCTTGTATTTAAAATATTTTAATGCATCAACAACCCTGAGCAAACATTTTGAGTACCGATAATTAATTGCACTGTAGATGTCAGATTGAGACACAGTTCAAGTTGCAAAACAAAAAGAGTAATTATTTTGTGATTGCATAAAACATTTATTTTTAATATTGGCAAAATATGTGATGTCAATTATGTTAAAAAAAAAGTTATGATGAAAACGTGGATATTCCTAGCAAGGAGATAAAACTCCTGAGGTATTACCTGATCCATAGCTTACATTTTATTTTTAAATTTTTTTAACATCTTTATTGGAGTATAATTGCTTTACAATAGTGTGTTAGTTTCTGCTTTATAACAAAGTGAATCAGCTATACATATATCCCCATATCTCCTACCTCTTGCGTCTCGCTCCCACACTCCTTATCCCACCCCTCTACATAAAAACAAACACCGAGCTGATCTCCCTGTGCAGTGCAGCTGCTTCCCACTAGCTATCTATTTTACATTTGGTAGTGTATATATGTTCATGCCACTCTCTCACTTCATCCCAGCTTACCCTTCCCCCTCCCCGTGTCCTCAAGTCCATTCTCTATGTCTGTGTCTTTATTCCTGTGCTGTCCCTAGGTTCTTCAGAACCATTTGTTTTAGATTGCATATATATGTATTAGCATACTGTATTTGTTTTTCTCTTTCTGACTTACTTCACTCTGTATGACAGACTCTAGGTCCATCCACCTCACTACAAATAACTCAATCTCGTTCCTTTTTATGGCTGAATAATATTCCATTGTATATATGTGCCACATCTTTATCCATTCATCTGTCGATGGACAATTAGGTTGCTTCCATGTCCTGGCTATTGTAAATGGAGCTGCAATGAACATTGTGGTACATGACTCTTTTTGAATGATGGTTTTCTCAGGGTATATGCCCAGTAGTGGGATTGCTGGGTTGTATGGTAGTTCTATTTGTAGTTTTTAAGGAACCTCCATACTGTTCTCCATAGTGGCTGTATCAATTTACATTCCCACCAACAGTGCAAGAGGGTTCCCTTTTCTCCACACCCTCTCCAGCATTTATTGTTTCTAGATTTTTTGATGATGGCCATTCTGACTCGTGTGAGGTGATACCTAATTGTAGTTTTGATTTGCATTTCTCTAATGATTAGTGACGTTGAGCATCCTTTCATGTGTTTGTTGGCAATCTGTATATGTTCTTTGGAGAAATGTCTATTTAGGTCTTCTGCCCATTTTTGGATTGGGTTGTTTGTTTTTTGATGTTGAACTGCATGAGCTGCGTGTAAATTTTGGAGATTAATTCTTTGTCAGTTGCTTCATTTGCAGATATTTTCTTCCATTCTGAGAGTTGTCTTTTTGTTTTGTTTATGGTTTCCTTTGCTGTGCAAAAGCTTTCAACTTTCATTAGGTCCCATTTGTTTATTTTTGGTTTTATTTCCATTTCTCTAGGAGGTGGGTCAAAAAGGATCTTTCTATGTGTCATAGAGTGCTCTGCCTATGTTTTCCTCTAAGAGTTTTATAATGTCTGACCTTACATTTACGTCTTTAATCCATTTTGAGTTTATTTTTGTGTATGGTGTTAGGGAGTGTTCTAATTTCATTCTTTTACATGTAGCTGTCCAGTGTTCCCAGCACCACTTATTGAAGAGACTCTCTTTTCTCCTTTGTATATTCTTGCTTCCTTTATCAAAAATAAGGTGACTGTATGTGCATGGGTTTATCTCTGGGCTTTCCATCCTGTTCCATTGATCTATATTTCTGTTTTTGTGCAAGTACCATACTGTCTTGATTACTGTAGCCTTATAGTATAGTCTGAAGTCTGGGAGCCTGATTCCTCCAGCTCCATTTTTGTTTCTCAAGATTGCTTTGGCTATTCGGGGTCTTTTGTGTTTCCATACAAATGATGCAATTTTTTGTTCTAGTTCTGTGAGAAATGCCATTGGTAGTTTGATAGGGATTGCACTGAATCTGTAGATTGCTTTGGGTAGTATAGACGTTTTCACAATGTTGATTCTTCCGATCCAAGAACATGTTATATCTTTCCATCTGTTTGTATCATCTTTAATTTCTTTTATCAGTGTCTTGTAGTTTTCTGCAAAGAGATCTTTTGTCCTCTTAGGTAGGTTTATTCCTAAGTATTTTATTTTTTTGTTGCAATGGTAAATGGGAGTGTTTCCTTAATTTCGCTTTCAGATTTTTCATCATTAGTTTATAAGAATGCAAGAGATTTCTGCGCATTAATTTTGTATCCTGCTACTTTACCAAATTCATTGATTAGCTCTAGTAGTTTTCTGGTAGCATCTTTAGGATTCTCTAAGTATAGTATTATGTCATCTGCAGACACGGACAGCTTTACTTCTTCTTTTCCAATTTGGATTCCTTTTATTTCTTTTTCTTCTCTGATTGCTGTGGCTAAAACTTCCAAAACGATGTTGAATAATAGGTGAGAGTGGACAACCTTGTCTTGTTCCTGATATTAGAAGAAATGGTTTCAGTTTTTCACCATTGACAACGATGTTGGCTGTGGGTTTGTCATATATGGCCTTTATTATGTTGAGGTAAGTTCCCTCTATGCCTACTTTCTGGAGGGCTTTTATCATAAACGGGTGTTGAATTTTGTCAAAAGCTTTCTCCGCATCTATTGAGATGATCATATGGTTTTTCTCCTTCAATTTGTTAATATGGTGTATCACATTGATTGATTTACGTATAGTGAGGAATCCTTGCATTCCTGGGATAAACCCCACTTGATCATGGTGTATGATCCTTTTAATGTGCTGTTGGATTCTGTTTGCTAGTATTTTGTTCAGGAGTTTTGCATCTATGTTCATCAGTGATATTGGCCTGTAGTTTTCTTTCCTTGTGACATCTTTGTCTGGTTTTGGTATCAGGGTGATGGTGGCCTTGTAGAATGAGTTTGGGAGTGTTCCTCCCTCTGCTATATTTTGGAAGAGTTTGAGAAGGATAGGTGTTAGCTCTTCTCTAAATGTTTGTGAGAATTTACCTGTGAAGCCATTTGGTCCTGGGCTTTTGTGTGTTGGAAGATTTTTAATCACAGCCTCAATTTCAGTGCTTGCGATTGGTCTGTTTATATTTTCTGTTTCTTCCTGGTTCAGTCTAGCAAGGTTGTGCTTTTCTAAGAATTTGTCCATTTCTTCCAGGTTGTCCATTTTATTGGCATAGAGTTGCTTGTAGTAATCTCTCATGATCCTTTGTATTTGTGCAGTGTCAGTTGTTACTTCTCCTTTTTCATTTCTAATTCTGTTGATTTGAGTGTTCTCCCTTTTTTTCTCGATGAGTCTGGCTAATGGTTTATCAATTTTGTTTATCTTCTCAAAGAACCAGCTTTTAGTTTTATTGATCTTTGCTATCGTTTCCTTCATTTCTTTTTCATTTATTTCTGATCTGATCTTTATGATTTCTCTCCTTCTGCTAACTTTGGTGGGTTTTTTGTTCCTCTTTCTCTAATTGCTTTAGGTGCATAGCTTAAAATCCTACCTTGGGATCAAGGAGATTAAATGTTATCCTGTGTGTTTATATGGTATGTGGATAGCCTGAAGTCTATTCAAAGCAGAGTTGAGTGGTTCTTTGAGGTGCATCCTGGCTCTGTCCCTTACCAGCTGTGTGATCTTGTACTTAATCTCTTTGATCTCAATTTCCTCACCTATAAAAACAGAATAATATCAGCTCTTACCTAACCGATTGTGACAGTAAAATGAGTTAATTAATATAAAATGAGTTAATTAAAATAAAATTACTCAAAGATTTCTTGATACATAATGAACATGATTAGGTATTATCATCATCCTAAAGAAGGAATGAGGCTTTATGAGTTTAACTTAAGAACAAAGTAAATATATGGAGGACAGTAGTCTGTGTCATGGCTACAACTGTAGCTATGTCAACCAGCTGGAAAACTAGCCCTCTGGATGCAAATATGTATCAGGAAGGGAGAGAGAGAGACTCATTTAAAAATTGAGAGTAATTTTTCCAAACTTTTTAAATCAGGGGATACAAATAATACTGATTTGTGTCATAGACAAGGAGGAAAAAGTCATTCTCCATCACTGCAGACCCACCAATTCTCCAATTTTACCTTGCACTATATAAAGATCAGCACAGTGCAGCCTCTAGATAACGGCAGTGAACTTCTGTGGTCAGTGGAGTGGCAAGAGAAGTTAGGATGCCTGACAGGTCAGTCTGAAGTGAAGTGATGCCCAGCAAGCAGGACAGCCCATGAAATAGGGCATAGAGAGCACCAGAGGCTAGACGTCCCCCTTCTCCTTCTCACCCCATATACTCTGCCCCCATGGCGATCTCTCCAAAGCATATATACTCTTTCCAGTCATACTGTCTGTGGAAATGATGGACCAAAATACAATCATTGCTCCAGAAACTAAATGTTAGAATTTCTTCCATATTGACAGCTCAATAGACAGCTCAATTTTCTTGACAGCTCAAGAAAATTCTAATTATACCTCTAAACAAGGAGCCCACTTTCTTGTTTAGATACAAATCATCGTATTTTTATCTTTGAGATTAATATTTTGGAGTAGGCTGAGAGTGATCATTTCTTTTTAAGTTTTCTCACCATATTACCAAGTCTGACCTACACATGAGTAGAACAATGATATCATAGAAATTAAATTTAAATGGAACAGGATTCTCTCCTAGTTCATCTGTAATCTTTCGAGAGTTTAAGAACCTGTAGCATTTTGTTCATGCAATCTTTTAGGTGACTTCCTGTCCTAGTTAAGTTTCAACAGACTGTGGTCATAACAGAAACAAGTTTTGACTCCCCTGTCACTGAGCAAACAAAGAACTGACCATCTGGACTCCTGGTTTGATAAAAAAAACTTTTAGGAAGCCAGAAAAATCCTGGCAAGTAAAGGAACATAGCTCCAGTGGAACTCAGAAAAATGCTCAAAGACATTACATTCAAACATTGTTTTATGAAAAACACGGACTTTTCACAACAAACACACACATACACACACCTTAAAATTCCAGTAGGAGGCTTTGGACTCGACAATTAAGGATGATGATTTGGGTGACCATATAATTTACTGTTCTAATCAGGACATTTTTTTTAATTGTGAAAGGAAGTACTATTAATTATTACACTGAGAGCACTGTAAACCAGGAAAATCCCTGACCCTAAAGATAATGAAAGGAGAATTGGGTGATCTTCTCTTTGCTAAACAAATCCATGAAAAGATAAAAAGTATTTCTGGCTGACAAATGAATTCAGTCATAGTGACATTTTTATGTTACCTCTAAAAGTAACACATTCCATGTTCACCCTAGCTATGGTCTCATAATTTCATCTATGATAAATTTTGACCAATTTTCCAAACCTGAAAATGGCCTCAAGAGAATAGACACTTGCCAGTAGATTTATCTGGACCCTGCTTGATGTGGTAGGACCGAATCCTTGCTAAATGAGTAATCAATCACAGCGGTAACTGCTACAGCGTGAATGCCACATTTTTGAAAGGGAGGTATTATCTCCACACAGTTGAAAATTTATTAAAACTCAATATCCCATGGGAACAAATAAATCCTGAGAAATCTTTCAAAAGTATTGTTATTGATTTGGAATTTGGTCTCACTGCTATACAAAACTTGGAGGAATAGAAAAGTGATTTTCCAGTCTTCCACCAAAAAGAATCCATGCAAGAAGGAAGCTGAAAGGGTCCAAGAAATGAGTGAGATGAGCTCTTTGCTTTGTGAAGAACGTGGAAGAGGCCTGACCCGGAAAGGGAATGCATCTTCAGAGAGAGAAAGAGGAGGGGTGACAGGATCCAAGGGTGCTTGACCTCAGTTGCCCTCTTGAAGGTCATGATCAGAAGGAATAACCTCCTTGAAAGGACAGGGCAGCAATAATGTTTGATAGCTAAGGAATAATTACCATGGGATTACAATCCTTGGAAAAATTCCCAGTGGCCAAGTTCTCATAGAGGAATTGGAAGCCAAAGCTTTCCTTACGAGAACAGACAGTCTAGACTAAGATATCTTGTGTCCAACCACACACTTCTAAGTCTATACTTCACTCCAATCATTACTGCAGAAATAGAGTCTATCACTTTACTTTGGTCCCATTGGGGACCTGCTGCTCTTTGCTCTGGGACATGAACCATGTTGGCACTCATGCATGTACAGTTATGGAAGTACGAGCAAGTTAGGAACTGAGGAAGCAACCTTGGCCAATGGGAGACAGAAGTCAGTGTATAAATAATATACCTTTCATATCTCAAGTTGATAATTCTAAAGTGCATTCTACAAAACTCCTCAGAAACACAAGACTGAATTCCATTTACCCACTCAAAATGAATCCTGGAATTGGCTTTCCCTCTTTCTCCACTTCACTCTTCTCCACTCTTCACTCTTCTTCCGATTCACTTGCCCTTACTTTTCTTCTGGGATAGCTTCTCCTTGTTCCTGCCTCTCCCCAAAAGAAAACCTTATGCAAAGGATAAAAGCAATTAGAATGATAGCAATTTGTCATCAGATAGATTTCCTCCATCTAACCACAGAGGCAAGAAGGAAGTGGCACAGCATTTTTTAAGTGCTAAAAGAAAATAACCATCAACCCAGAATTCTGTATGCAGCAAAAATATCCTTCAAGAGTGAAGGGGAACCCGAGACATTCACACAGGGAGGAAAACTAACAGAATTTGTTACCAGCAGGACCAACCCTAAAAGAATGGCTAAAGAATTTCTTAAAAACAGAAAGTAAATGATAAGGGAAGAAACCTTGGGACATCTGGAATTTTAAAAGGACAATAGAAAGAGTAAAAACATGAGTAAACACAATAGACTTTCCTTTTCCTCTTGAGTTTTTAACTTATGTTTGATGGTTGAAACAAAAATTGTAACAATGTCTGATGTGGGTCTTGATGTGGTTCTCAATAACATGTAGGAAATATTTAAGACGTTTATATGATAAATGGGGAAAGACAAAGGACATAAAGGGAAGTAAGATTTCCATACTTCACTGAAACTGGTACAGCCACTCTGGGAAATAAATTGGTAGTTTCTTAAAACACTAAACATGCAGAGCAAATTATGCAGCAGTCACACTCCTGGGCATGTATTCTAGAGAAATGAAAATTATGTCCACATAAAAACAGCTTCATCTGTAATAGCAGCTTTATCTGTAATAGCCAAAACCAGAATCAACAAAAATAGCATACGATAGATGAATATTACACACACTGAGGTACATCCATAGCAAGGAACGCCTCTTAGCAGTAAAAAGGAATGAGATATTGATATCTGAAACAACTTATGTAGATTTCAAAGGCATTATGCCGAGTGGGGAAAGAAAGCCAATCTCATAAGATCATATATTGTGTTATTCTACTTACATAACATTCTCAGAATGACAAAATAATAGATATGGAGAAATAAGTTGGTAGTTGCCAGAGGTCAGGAGCGGTGGTGGGAGGAGGGAAGGGGCTAAGTGTTGTGTTCCTATGAAGAGGTTGCACCAGGGAGACCTTGGGCTTGCAGCATTTGTGTGTCTTTATTGAGGTGGTGGTCACACACATCTACATATGACATAGAACTGTATGCACACATTGGACCGATATCAATCTCCTGGCTGTCCTATTGCACTGTAGGTACAGAAAATGTACCCATCAGGAGAAAACATGCCCTCTCTGCACTATCCTTACAGCTTTCTATGAATTTATAATTATTTCAAAATAAAAATGTAATGTTGTTAAAAGAATTCAAAAAGAGGGCTCACTAGGGCCACTTCTTGTTAAACTTTACCTCAGAGTGAGAACTCACAAGTGCCCACTTTCTGTCCATTATTGATTTCTTCTACATGCTTTGGTATCTTTCGCAGTGATCCTATTTCTCCCCAAACTGCTGCTCGATACAATTTATCTTTCTTTTTGCTGCTTCACTCATATCTGCAATAAGGTGGGGGGTTTTTTCTAACTTTTGTTTTTAGGAGATGAACATTCTGCTCATTTCTATCTTCCAGCATAGAAAATGTATTTTTCCAGAGTTTCAGTTAATATAGAACAGCTTCTAGGACCAATTTTTATCACATCACTAAGCCACTAGCTCCTTTTCAGTATTGCCTTAATAAAAGTATTTTAAAAGAACTGTATATTTAAATAAATTCGAAGAGCATAAAACATTTTTAACATTAAATTTTATATATATACTCTATATACCCATAAATTAACCAATAGTGTATGCACACACACGTATATATGTATACCTACACATATATACAAATTAATGCAAATGTGGCCTATAGAGAAAATAAGTTCATTAACACGGAGGAAATACAAAGCAGAAGTGTTATCAGAAAAAAAATATATATATATATAGAAGTGTTATCAGAATAGTTACGTTAATCAAAAATTTACTTTATTTGAGAGGTACACTGAGATGCATGCCAGTATCTAAGACAGAGTCAAGCTAATGGTCAAGGGCAGAAAATAAGATAAATTATTAGTTATCATTCTAACATGTCAAAATCTTACTTCAAGAAAACCAGCTCCACAATTAGTTCTACATTTAACTCCTTACCAAAGAAAAGATTAAATTCTTTAAAAATTAAAGTTCTAAAGCCCCTAACCTTTCTCATATGGCATTATTTTTTAATTGTCAGAAGTCCACTGAAAATGTTACTTTTGGAGGATGATCCCAGGTGCACTGAACGGGAATCCATACATCACTCTACATGTCTACAACTTTAGTAACAGTAGGGAAGTTCTAATGCAGTCATCCCAAAACACTCTTCTCTCCTTTTCAGTTTTTTCCACAACTGTTTTATCAGTAAAGATAAATGGGATTAATTTAAAATTTTTGGAATGATATATTGTCTCAAGGATTGCTTTGGAAGTCTTTTTACCCCTAAATTTTAAAGGTAATTTGGAGATAATTGGAGGTAACTTGACTAATCTAAAATATTATTACATTCAAGAAAAAAAAGCCCAAACCTTGAAAATATATCTCACCTGAATAGTACAAATCTTTCAACAATGAGAATAGAGTAACTGAATTATGAAAATAGATACAGTCATGAAGGAAAAATGCAGAGGAATGGGAAACCAAGCACCATCTTAATAAAAACAAATGAAGACAGATTGGGGCACAATACCTCATGGAAATTTATTTGGTTAATTGTCACTATGAAAATGGATATACCTCTGTCAAAAAAAGAGGGGTGAATTCAACACGGAAAAAATTATCTACAAAATATGTTTTTTAAAATGGTGTTTTAGAGCATAAAAACATGTCAATTCTTCCTATTACAAACTCCCCAACCAAAAGAAAATAAAATAGATTGGAGTCTAAACAGCACGATATTAACTAGAAGTTTAAATTCACATAAATAGTTTGCTATGTGCAAGGATACGAAGATGAGTAGGAATCTTGTTTCTACATACAAATTGCCAAGTACCCAGTCACCTGATTAACAAAAAAAAGAAACACAGGTAATTGAAGAGCCCATATAATTTCCCTGACCTTTACACCACTCATACCCACCAAATGAATAGTTTTTCTCTATATATTGTTATGTGACCAAATCTCAAGTTCACTTCTGTTTGAAATACGCACTAAAATGTTGGTTACTTGCAGCGCATCCTGAACACATAGATGATATAGTTACAAAATATTACTCATTTCATTCAAATTATCCCTGTAGTACATAAGGCTTTTTTTCAACTAGTATGAAAGGCACAGTTTTAAAATCAATTTGCTTTTGCATTTCTCAGCCTCTTTCAAAATGTGTGTGTTTTGGGCTCTGCCCCGTTGACTCTCTGACCTCTTCTCTTACCATCTCCGTTTTCCTCGCTCCAGCCGCACTGCCCCTCTGGATGTTTCTCCAACGTGCCAGACATGATCACACCTTAGGGTCTTTGAGTAGCCTCCTCCCTCTGCTTGGAACCCTCTTCCCCAGGAAGCATCTCTTTTAAGTACCTGTTAACATGTCACAGACTCCATAAAATGTTTCTGTCACCCTATTTAACAGTGCGGCCATCCTCCTCACAACACCACATTCTTCATTCTCTCTGACCTTTTTTCCATTTCATTCATCATTTACTTATATACCTTATAATAGTCTCATTCGTTAGAGCTGTTTTTCATCTTTTGCACCTGTTTTTCATCTCCTCCGAGTGTAAACTCCATGTAAAAGGTGTCTTTATCTCTTTTATGCACTAATATATCTCAATTTTCGAGAAATTCTTGGTGCAGAATAAGCACCGTAAAGGTTTGCTGAATCAATGAATGAGTGAATGGATGTGTGAATCTCTCACTCATCCTGAATCTTACTCAATATATTGGTAGGGTTTACCAAGGGGAATGACTCTCAATAGGAAACAAATCCTCTGAAATTCACGTTGTTCCAATAAAACTAAAGAATATTTAATTAATTAATTAATTTTTATAAATTTATTTATTTATTTTTGGCTGCGTTAGGTCTTCGTTGCTGCGTGCAGGCTTTCTCTAGTTGCAGCGAGCGGGGGTTACTCTGCCTTACGGTGCGCGGGCTTCTTATTGTGGTGGCTTCTCTTGTTGCGGAGCATGGGTTCTAGGCACGTGGGCTTCAGTAGTTGTGGCTCACGGGCTCTAGAGCGCAGGCTCAGTAGTTGTGGCGCACAGGCTTAGTTGCTCCACGGCATTTGGGATCTTTCTGGACCAGGGGGCTCAAATCTGTGTCCCCTGCATTGGCAGGCAGATTCTTAACCACTGCACCACCAGGGAAGTCCTAAAGAACATTAAAAAAAAAAAACCAACACTTTAGAGGACCACCTAAAGAAGTACATGGGAACATAGAGGTTTTCCAAATCATTTTAGATTAAAAAGACCCCTGGCACAAGAAAGATCATAGAAAGAAACTGTGGAGGGTACTCGCAAACTGCTTATGAAATCCATTTGCTCTTTTTTTCTAAGAACTAGCTTGTTACAGTGACCGTGTTACTGAGTCCCAGCCAGTAAAATGTGGGAGAAGCCGATGTGTATTGCTTCCAGAACTAGGTCTTTAAAAGCTCCACCCTTGTGATTTCTATGCCCATTCTTCTTCAAGGGCTTGATGCAAACAAGCATGGTAAACTAGGAAGCCACCTGCTCAACAGTGTGGTGCTACAAGCTGAAGGAAGCCTGGACAATAGAATCACTGCTTGGAGAGAGACACCTGCCGTTGTGAATACCCATTTGGATGTTACATCAGCATGAAGTATACATACATCTCTTATTTTAAATTACTGAGAATTTGCAGTTCAAGTATTATGGTAGTTAACGTTACTTTCAGTGATACAGGAATATTCCCACTGTGTTAAATAGGAAATTATTTTCTTTCAGAGACTAAAATTCTAGCATAGTTAAACATGAAGAATCCAGATGTAGGTCTGAGAACCCAGAAGACATAAAAAATGCTTTTTCTTGCAATGCAAGGTCACATCTGGTGAAGGCTTCAATAAATGTTTCTAATAGGCCTTCTCTCATCTTTAGAACTCAGCCACCATTTTTGTGATAGTACAGAGAACAGCTGGATTGTTTGAAAAACTTACCTCTGAAAGGAATGAGACAGGGAGCTAGTGGGGTAATTGCAGACATATTCATTGTACCATCATGGGACTGCTTTTAAAAGGCTCTGTGTTTTTTGGAAAATTTCCTCTTGAATCAGATTTGATTTTTATGAATTGCTTGCTTAAGCTCAACCTCTAGAATTTAAGATTCTAGTCATTATATAAATCCACTACATAAAGAAGCCCTTAATAATTATTTTTTCATTTACAGTAAGTTTTAACAAGACAAATGACTAATAAGTCTTCAATTTAGTAAAGGGAAATTTTGAAAATAGTAGACTCCAAAAAGAATACATTAATAAATCTGGCTCATTGGGAACTTCAAAAGACTTTTAAACATATGAATCTTCCTCTAGAGAGTCATAAATTCACATATCTTCGAATAAAAAGATGTGTGAAATACAATTATTTCCTTCATATTTGCTAGTGTAAAACTAGGAAATGGTCAAGAGGCTTAAATTGCCAGCTGCGAATGAGATCGTTAAAATGATATTCTTAATTGACACCTCCATCTGGAGACATTGTATATTTTTGTCAACTAAAATAATTATAGCCTCTTCAGAAAAATAAGGATGAATATTTTAAATAGTGGCAAACAAGGTTATGAAGTTTCTCTGTTATTTTCCCATATTATATGTCCTCATAACAATTTTTTATATCATGTGAAAGGATGATTGGTTCCCTAAAGAAGCAATGATTTATACCAGCAAAAGCAATAACAAAAGAGAATATCTCTAAATCTACGGGAACAGATGCTACCTCTGCCTCTAGTGTACCTCTTCCCTTCTATTCACTGTCAGAAACTCAAATACTGCCACTTGTAATTATTCTTTCTCCCTCTTTACACATAATCACTCCTTCTTCTGTACTCCCTGAGAAGTTAGTTTGTACATTGATTTTAGCAGTTAGGTTACTGTTTTATAATTACTTACACTTCTGACTTGTCTCACCAACTGTAAATTCACATTTTCTTCTTCCTTGTGTCTTGGTATTTTACATACTGGCATATAGTAGTTTCTCAGTGGATATATGTTAAAGCAGGGATTTTTGTTTCCTCAGTAAAACCATTTTATACCACTGGACAAATTCAGGTGTGAAATTAGAGACTTCAAAATTGTATTCTCCCATGTAACTAAAGGTATTCCTGAAAAACAAATATTTCTTCATGAAAAAGTGTGTGTATAACATTTAAAAGCAGATGACTGGGGTTTAATAGCTGCAGAATAAAAGCGGGCTAGAGAATTGTACTGAATGTATCAAAGAATGAGTCTGTAGTTGCGACCAGAGCCAAGTCAAAGGACCCAGACAGTGGAGGCCATAAGAAGGTGCCTTAAGATTGTAGAATCCATAGCAAACACTGTGCATATCCATGTATCATGAAATTAAGCAGAAACAATGAGAGGAGTAAGGTACTCACCAGAGGCACGGTCACTGAAAACATAGGGAGAGAATAATGGAGTCATCACAAAAGTGGAACAACAGTGGAATGGCACTAAACAGAAGAGTGTAGACATGATTTTGAACAAAATGAGAGGCTGGTTGCTTATGTGGCAAGTCTACACTCTTCCCTGGCTTTGGGCTCTGCAATGTCCCATGGAGAACACTGAATTAGACAGTTACCCACAGAGGAGAGAGCTTTTGTGGGAGTCCAGGTTTCCAAAGAACGAGTTCCAGACTGGAGCAAAAATTGTGCGTGTAGATGCATTGAAGTTGTTAGTAAAAACTGGAAGGGTTGTTTGCTACTTTAAATACAAAGACAACAACACAAAAGTTCAAAGAACGTGAATAATCAAGATAACATGACACCACAAAGGATCACAATAATCTTCCAGTAACCAAACCCAAACATATGGTAATCTGTGATTTACCAGATAAGAATTCAAAAGATCTGTTTTAAGGAGACTTAATGAGCCATAGGAAAACACAACATAAAATAGAAAATGGAGTCAAAGCATACCACTATTAAAAAGAAACATCAATTCAAAAAGGAAGGCAGCAAGAGAGTAGGAAAAGAACAAGAGAACCCCAAAACGTCCAGGAAACAATTAATAATATGGCATTAGTAAGTCTTACATCTCAATAATTACTCTAAATGGAAATAAATTGAATTCTCCAATCAAAAGACGTAGAGTGGCTGGATGGATGTAAAAACAAAAAACAACAAAACAAAACTAAAAAAAAGAAAAAGCCAAGACCCAACTATATGCTGCCTATAAGAGGCTCACTTCAGCTTTAAGGATACACATAGGCTCAAAGTAAAGGTGTGGCAAAAGGTATTTCATGAAAATGAAAACCAAAGGAAATCAGAGTTAGCTACACCTATATCAAACAAAATATCTTTGAGTTGAAAACTGTAATGAGACAAAATGGTCTATATATAACAATAAAGGGTCAATTAATCAAGAATATACAATGTTCATAAATACATTTTCACCCAATATTGTAGCACTTAAGTATATTAAGCAAATACGAACAAATCTGAAGGGACTAATGACAATGCAACAATAATAGAGGACCTCCATGGATAGAACATCCAGATAGAAAATCAACAAGGAAACATTAAACTCAGACCATACATTAAACCAAATTGACCTAACAGACATTTATAAAACGTTCATTCAACAGCAGAAGAGTACATATTTTTCTCAAATGAGCATGGAACATTCTCCAGGATAGACTATATGATAGGACACAAAACAAGTCTTAGAAAATTTAAGAAGACTGAAATCATACCAATTATCTTTTCAAATCACAATGGTATGAAGCTAGAAATCAACAAAAAGAAGAAAGCTATAAATTCTACAAATACGTAGAAATTAAACAACACTCCTGAATAACCAATGGGTCAAAGAACAAATCAGAAAGGAAATAAAAGAATATTTCAAAACAAATGAAAATGAACATCAAACTGTTGGGATGCTACAAAAGTAGTTCTGAAAGGAAAGTTCATAGAGTTAAGTGCATGTATTAAGAAATAGAAAGATATCAAATAAACAACCCAACTTTACACTTCAAGGAACTAGAAAAAGAAGAACAAACTAAGCTGAAAATTGGCAGAAGGAAGGAAATAAAGACCAGAGCAAAAATAAATAAAATATAGACTAGAAAGACAATAGAAAAGATTAAGAAAACTAAGAGCTATTTTTTTGAAAAGATAAATAGACAAACCTTTAGCTCAACTGAGAAAAAATAGAGAAGATTCATAAATAAAATAAGAAATGAAAGAGGAGACATTACAATTGCTACCACAGATATACAAAGAATCATAACAGATTAATATAAACAATTATATGTCAACATTTGGATAACCTAGAAGTGGCCAAGACTGAATCATTAAGAAATAAATAATCTGAATAGACCAATAATGAGTAAGGAGTTTGCATCATTAATCCAAAACCTTCCAACAGAAGAGAACCCAGGGCCAGATGGTTTCACTGGCACATTCACCCAAATATTTAAAGAAGAATGAATGCCAATCCTTCTCAAACTCTTCCCAAAAAATTGAAAAGTAGCAAACACTCCCAAACTCATATTATGAGGCCAGCATTACCCTGATACCAAAGCCAGATGTGGACACCACAAGAAAAGAAAACTACAGACCAATATCCCTGAAGAATATAGATGTAAAAATTCTCAGCAAAATACTAGCAAACAGAATTCAACAGCACATACACTATGGTCAGGCAGGATTTATCCCTGGGAAGCAAGGATGGTTCAATATACTCCAAGTAATAAATATAATACACCATTAATAAATGAGAGATAGGATGAACATCACAATAGAAGCATAAAAGGCTTTGACAAAATACATCCTTTTAAGATTAAAAAACCCTCAACAAAATGGTTATAGAAGGAATATACTTCAATGTAATAAAGGCCATATATGATAAACCTACAGCTAACATTATACTCAGTGGTGAAAGGCTGAAAGCTTTTCCTCTAAGATCATGAATAAGACAAGGGTGCCCACTCTTAACCACTCCATAGTCCTGGAGGTTCTAGCCAGAGCAGTCAGGCAAGAAAAAGAAATAAAAGGCATCTGAATCAGAAAGGAAGAATTTAAACTGTCTCTGTTTGCAGATGATATGATCTTGTATGTAGAAAATCCTAAAGACTTTACCAAAAAACCTGTTAAATCTAATCCACAAATTCAGTGAAGTTGCCGGATAAAAAAATAGACATATAGAAGTCAGTAATAGATACAAAATATAGGTAATCAGGAAGAATATAGAAAATATTTTTAAACTGGGCTTCATCAAAATCAAAAACACTGTTAAGAGAGTGAAAAGACAAGCTATAGTCTGAGAGAAAATAATTGCAAATCATGTACTTAACAGAAGGTTTGCATCCAGAATATATAAATAAAACTTGCAAAAGTCAGCAGTAAGAAAACAACCCAATTTTTAAAAATGGTCAGATGGGTTGACAGATACTTCACAAATAACATTTGAATATCAAATAAGTACATGGCAAGATGCTCAACATCATTTGTCACAATGATTAACTGTAATAAGCACTGTAATAGGTCTCAAAAATGAAATAATATTCAGTTGGCTAAACTGTTTAAATACTAGAATAACAAAATAGCAAAATACCAGAAGCTCAGTGTCTTACAATAAAATATATACTACTTTCCTTTCAGTTTATGTTGTAAAAAGATAGAAATAATAGGAATACCTTATAGTACAAAGCTTTAAAGTGAAAGTATGTGGAATATTACATTTTGTGATTTCTCCTATTTTTATATATGTTTGTTGCTGATATATCGTTACCACCTCCAAATCGAGTAGCAAATAAAGTCAAAGTTGCATTTTTCTCTATGCTATTGACTCAAAAAATATACTTAATATAACACAGAGTCTATGAAATCTAAAGTTGGAGAGCTCTAATAATTTCCAAATATTTCTGCTATTTAGATACACAGAACTTTGTTATTATGA
This sequence comes from Delphinus delphis, assembly GCF_949987515.2. Lineage (NCBI taxonomy): Eukaryota > Metazoa > Chordata > Mammalia > Artiodactyla > Delphinidae > Delphinus > Delphinus delphis. Next base: position 30,645,049 of record NC_082703.1, read on the forward strand.
AGAATTCATTCTCAAAGTCTAACTTAGTTGAGATGTTAGCAAATAATTGTTTTTCCGGTTTTAATACCCTGTACTAGTATATTATGCAGAAAAAAAACTCTCATATACTTCTGGATGGAGTGTATAAAAAATTCCAGAAGGAAATCTTTAATATTCAAACTAATTCTAAAATTAAAGAATCACTTTTACTTTAGAACATAATTTTAACAATTATTAACTAATATTGAGCACATAATCTATCCTAGGCACTTTGGCAAATAAATGAAGTTCATTGTCTTCATGAATCATTTCAACAAATATATAAAGTAGACAATATTTTTGTTATATTCATTTTACCTATGAGAAAATGGAGCTTGAAAAGTCTTATCCAAAGTCATACAATTAGTAGAAGTAGAGTCATGAGCCACTAAATATATATAAAATACTTAGCATCATGCCTCTCCGGTAGTGAATGCTTAGTAAATGCTTTTTTTAAATAATTTTAGATATGGTTTTTATACTTATCTTTTAAAAATCACTACTAAAATCTCATTTATTTGGATAAAATTTGGAAAAATTATCACAGGTCTCTCTTGACAGCATTGTTTGCAAGGGCAAATGTAACAAAAGAATATTATTTAATGGTGAATATTTTGTAGTGAATCTGCTGGTTGACCTCAAAAGATCTATGGGGAAAGCAGGAGCATTTCCAGAGGCCAAGGAAGGAAACAGGCCTTGATTAGAAGGGAGGGAATTAAGTTTCTTAGCCCTGGCAAGAATAGAGATTGGGAAGTGTCACTGCTGTGGTTACAGGATCACTTGATCCTGTGTTAAAGGTGAATTATATATTTCCTCTTCTGCATGCTTTTCTGCTATGCTTCTATTCTTTTTTTTCTGAGTTAAAAACTACTAACTGAAACATGTTTACTGATAAACTGTTTTATTGTCTTAACATTTGTACTGCCTTCTTCTCTGAATTTCCAGTGTAAATGTCATTCTAATCCCTAAATTTGTACCTCCATATAATGGGAGATAGACAAAACACTTCCTAAGCTTTTCCATAATAATTTTTTTGTAAATATAAACAGCCCACTCTGGACTTTCACTGTCATAAATGAGCTTAATGGAAGAAGAGCTGATTGGCTAATATCTAATCATAGTGGCATCAGTAGTAACATTAGCATCACCTCTGCTTTCTTGCCCTGTTGCTCACCAGGTAGCTTCTGTGACATCTTGTCCACAGACCATAGGTCATTGATCTGTAGTAACTGCCATTAATTAAAAAGATTGGAGCTTTGCTTCTTAATCTTCCTTAGAAGAAGGTCCTAATGTTAATTGCCTTATTTTTTTTTTTTTTGCACTAGGTTGATTTTCCTTTTCTTTCAAAATATGGCAAAAGTAAAGTTACATCTTAGCCAAAAAAAGTTCATCTTCAGCAGAAATTACTGACTTGAGCTGTAGAATATTCCTTAAACCTATCTTATTACTCTGGTTAGTTTGCCACTAATCATGAAGTTTATAGAAAATATCAACAAAATATGAAAACACCCTACTTTTTAAAAGTATATGACAGTTAAATATGGTTTCAGTGATTCCCTTCTTTATTATACTCTTCAATTTCTATGCCAAATAGGAAAATAGATCTCCCTCTGGGTTCTGAGTTGTCAATTATTAACATCTCTAGATTTTCTCCTCCAACAAATCTAGTATTCTTTCCTTGAAATGCATACTCCTCATGAAAAAAAGAAAAAACACCCACTTTTCTTTTGAAAAGTCTGACTAAAAGCTTGTTATGCAGCAACAGCCTACTCTCTGCCTTCCATATCCTCCAGAAATCTAGAAAGACATTTTTTATCACGTCCACACTTGCTTTTGAGGCAGCCAGAGTACTTGCTTAATCCCAGGAAGCAAAAGAACTGAAAGTGAGAGTGAGGGGAAGAGCAAAGGAAAATGCTGATCACAAAATGCAGATTGAGGAACGTAATCCTCACCAGCCATCCAAGTCACGAGGGCAGAGTTTAATACAGGAAGAAAACTCTGGACACTTAGCTTATAGTGTATTCCTTATACCCAGAATCACTGGATGGATGTCTAGGAGAAATTTCCTTAAATCTGTCCATAGGAACCATTCTTTCTCTTTATATCTAAGAAAGGAATTTCAGCAAGACTTACATAGCCAGTGAACAATTTAAAGAACAATCTATACTACCTGTCTCCTCTAAACACCTCACCTAACTGAATGACTCTTAGATCAGAAATTAATGAATAACAATAAAATTATTTAAAGGGCACCATGCAAAAACATTTCAGATCAAGGGAAAGATGAGTTTAGTTTCAAAAACAGTGTGGAATTAATTAATAGGATGGTGGGGTATTTTTAATTGACTTGGTAATAAAGCCAAGTATTTAAATGTTTTTTTAAGACCATGAAATAGGTGTGATCACCAAAATAGCCATGACATCCGATTGGCCATTTCAAAATACTCTATATATGGAATTTCAGGTTATGGCTTGAAGTGTCAGGTCACTATAGCCCATTCCTCTGCTACACACAAGCAAAACTGCAGACAAAATTCAAAGAACAACTACCTAAGCACTCTGAAAATTAGACGAGTGGATTGTGGAGAGTAATCAAAGCTTGGAGAAGCAAACACGTGGAGTAGATTTTCCGTTTTCCGTCTCTCTCAACTTTGCTCCCATTTCTCTGGCACCAAGAATAAATCCTGTTATCAGGTGTATCGATGATTATGAAGTGTTTCTTTTCATCTCTGGTTTTAATCTTATCTTGAGGTCTATTTTATCTTATATTAAAATTTCCATTCTAGCTTATTTTTCCTGCTATGTGTTTCTTCCATACATTTATTCTCAATCCATCATTGACTTTAACTGTAAATCAACTTTCAGAATTAATAAGTTTAGCAAGTTTGCTTATTACAAGGTACATGTAAAAATCAATTCTTTCTATTTATTAGCAACATATAATAGAAAGTGAAATATATAAAATGATGCCATTAACAGTAACATCAGAAAAGTCAGATACGTAAAAATCAACCTAACAAAATATATGGAAGACCTCTAACAGAAAACTTATGGAGGGAAAATTTTAAAGACCTAAATAAATGGAGGACTAGATCAAGTTGATGATTAAGAAGATTCAGTATTTCAAAATGTCAGTTCTCTTCTAATATTCCTTAGAGTTTATGTATTTACAATCAAAATCCTGATGTGTATTCTATGATAAACTGATTTTAAAATTTATATGGAGAGTCAGAGAGCCAAGAATGACTGTCACTCTTGAAGATGAACAAAGTTAGATTTCCCTTCCTGATATCAAGACTTAGAAAACTACAGTAAGAATACAATGTGGGATTAGGACAGGTTTAAGTGAAATACACACCTGGAACAGAAGAGGAAGTTCAGAAATACATCCACACGTATATGGTCACCTGACTTATGATCCAGGTGGCACTGCAGGGAAGACTTTTTGTCAGTAAACGGTGCTAGATAAGTTGGATATTCATATGGGAGGGAAAAAATATGTAACCTTGACCCCTATTTTGCATCATACTCCAAAAAACCAGCTCCAGGTGATTTCTAAGTTTAAATGTGCGAGGTAGAACATCAAAGTTTTAGAAGAAAATATACAACATCTTCATGACTTTGGGAGCTTGGAAAGATTTTTAAATAGGACACAAAAACTACTAACCATAAAAGTTAAAAATGGCTTTTTAAAAATTAATTAAAAAAAAATAAGGGAGACATGCTGTGTTTTTTGTTTTGTTTTGTTTTTTTGGCCACACTGCACGGCATGCGGGATCTTAGTTCCCTGACCAGGGATCAAACCCGCGCCCCCCTCATTGGCAGTGCGGAGTCTTAACCACTGGACCACCAGGGAAGTCCCTTAAATTAATTTTTATTGGAGTACAGTCGATTTACAATGTTGTGCTATTTTCTGCTGTACAGCAAAGTGAATCAGTTATACATATACATATATCCACTCTTTTTTAGATTCTTTTCCCATATAGGGGACCTATTGGGTTTTATTAAAATTATGATGCTCTAGGCTCACCAAAAGACACCATTAAGAGAGTGGAAAGGTATAAAGGCATACACATATTTTATACATATATAGTATGCATATACACACTTATACATATGCATATCCGGAACATATAACGAAAATCTACCAAAGACTGTCTAATAGACAAATGGACAAAAGATATGATGAACAGGCTCTCCACAAAGGAATATACTCAAGTGGCTCAATGTGCTCTATATCATTAATCACCAAGGAAATGCAAATTAAAACCACAATAAAATACCACTCTGTGCTCCTGAGAACACTAATGTGAAACACATACATGTGATAACCAGTGTGAGTGAGGATTTGGAACAACTAAAAATCACGTGTATTGCTATTGGGAGTCTGAGTTGATAAAATGTCTTGGGAAGTGATTTTGGTTGTCTGCTAGCTCCTCATATCTGCTTGCTCTATGATGCAGCAGTTTTGCTCTTAGTACTATCTATACCCAAAAGACGTGTGTATATACTCATGGCAGCTTTATTTATGGTAGCCATTTAAGTAAGTGTCAAACCTAGAAAAATACTCTTGGTTGATGGAAATCAGAATAGTGATTACTTCGGGGAGGGAGTTGGAAATGATAAGAAGGGGCATGAGGAAAGTTTCTGGGGTGCTGGTAGCTTTCTGTATGTTGTGCTGAGTGATGGTTATGCAAGGGCATTTACTTAATTCATTTTAGATCCATGCACGTTATGCAGTTATACTTCAGTAATAAAAATTTGCTTAAAAAGATGACACAACTTGTAACTGTCCTTAAAGAATTGTATTTTAACTTAATATTTAATTTAGAATCCCACCCAGTTCTGAACTCCAGGCCCTACGTGGCTGCACATAAAAGAGATCTAATTTTAAAACCAGTTTATAAGCTAGTTAGTAAAGTCTATAAATTCCAATGAATATTTTGGAAAATCAGTTTCATCATTCTGTGTTGTATCTCACTAAAAATACAGCATTTTCATGGTCACTTTTATTAATTCTCATAGTTAAGTTTTATTATTTTATTAACTTTTATTAAGCCTCTCATGTCCGTACTGTGAACATATTCATATGTACACATTACATTCATAAATATCTATATGCCGTTAACACCTAATAGAATCCAGAGGAGTTTGATATTTAAAAAAATTAGAATTAGTGAGAATAAATTATAGGAAAATTCCATTTTCATCACTACCCAGCTGTTGAACTGAGCAAATCTTTATTCTTACTAGGTGGCAGGTACAGTAGTGGCTTGAGCCAGTCAGGCTCTCTGCGGTGTAGGTGAGCCATCAGTAATCAACAGGCTACCTTAGATGGTCACTGAGGTTGATTCTATACCTACCACACTGTGATTCCAATTTAATAGGATTTCCTGAAAGAAAGTATCTCAACCAGTCTTTTTATTACTGTCTGGTATAGGGAATGCCTCATTTCCTCCATAATTTGCTTGAATGATCAAATTATGAATTAATTGAAAACAGATGACTATTTCTGGCTTGCCCAGAATCAAATGTATTGACTTTCCTTTGTTTGGTTAAGTTTTACTTAGTACTCGCTAAGCCATAATTAATAAAGTGTGACTTAAATTTTCCCAGACATATTAATCACATGACAGATGTTTGCTGCCTAAAGGGACACTGTCTTATAAAGGACAGCTGTAAATAGAAGAGTTAATTAAGCCTAACATCCACTTGTTAGATTTATATGAAAATGTGGACTCAATACTACAGTCTAGCAGGACTTGTGCTTTGACCATATTTTATTAAGGAAAGTTTTAAAATCTTCCTTTGAAAAGGCAAATAATCTGTTTTATATTTAAATGATTTGCATTATATTTTTCAGATCTCTTTTAGAGTTATTCTCAGATTACAGTTTGACTTAAATCAACAAAACATGTCACTATCAAATGCAGCATGAATTTAAGCGAAGGGAATATGTAATTTTATAGAGAAGGGGACAAAAGAATTCTAAGCAAATCAAACAATATGCACAAAATCACAGGGACTCTGCAAAAGTCAAATTTCACTAAAACAGACTAAGAGAGATATATAATGGGAGATAAAGCTGAAATGACAGAGTTCGATGACATCATAAGAGACTTTTATGGTACATGCAGGCAAATTTCCCGTCCTAGCAATGGGTATCACCCAGGGTCAGGAGAGGAGTGACAGATCGAAACGGTACTTTAGGAAAATTTAATCTGGTAGAATATTTAAAATGTAGCCATGGAAGGATTTTCTGAATTCCCCAGTTTTAATTACCACTATGCATACTCCGATCATTCCTAAGTATTTATTGCTAACCCTTTAATTCTCACTAAATGTGCAAAAATGAAAGTACAAATGAACAGTTATCTGATAGGACTCTCAAACTCACATATGCAAAACTCAAATTTTACACTCAAACTCATCTTCTGACCGTATTTTCTATTCTTCATACTAACACTACCATCCACATTGCCATAAATCTAGATGCCTCATCCCACATCTAATGAATGTCCAGTTTGGCTTTGCTGCCTTTGATTGAGAAATCCTTCTCAAGTCTGTCTGCTGTGGCCCCCGTTTCCACGGCACTGCCTTAGGTCAAGGCTACATCCTCACAACTGACCTCCAGCTGACGTTTCTTCTTCCAATACTTTCCGTTTTTAATTTATGCTACGCCCTGCCACCCCATAATTTTCAAACTAAAAAATAAGTAAACAATCTAGTGAATAAGTAAATAAAAGTTTGAGGTAGCTAGTTCGCTCATGTCATCGTTCAAGTCCTTCAAGTCTCTCGAATCTAAAGGGCAAAGTTCATGCACTTTAATCTATCACACAAGAGGGTGATAGAAAACTTAACTAGTAAAAGATGGACACAGCGCCATCTGCAGACTGCAAGTCGATTCAGAAGACAGGATGCCTGTAAATAGCCAGCTTGGAGTAAGGACATGAGCCAGCTTTACGCGGGCCCTGAACGCAAGGTCCTTCGTGATCTTGCCCCTGCCCTCCCCTCAGCCGGTGCATGGCTGCTCCCACGGATGCACTTCGTGCTCCAACAACGTGGAGTCGATCTTGGTTTTGTTCCTGGAAAGTTCAGACCTTCATAACTCACCTTATGGCCCAACTTTGGTAATTACGTGGCATATCAGAGCATGCATTTCAAAGCACAGGTTTTCTTCTTCATATCTTATTATGCTACTTCTCTCCATTTGTCCCTAGTCATAAATAGTCATCACAAAATATATACACATATTTCTATTGTGTATGAATCTATATATTTTTATGATATATGTGTTTAGGATATAAACATATACACATATGCATATACACGTGTGTGTGTGTGTGTGTGTGTGTATGTGTGTGTGTGTGTGTGATGCTGGGATGCCTCAGAGCTCTTCTTCATTTACACTCACTCTCCTGGAAATCTCAACCTGTCCCATGGCTTTAAATGCCATCTCTATGCTGATGACTTCCAAATCTGTGTCCCCAACCAAGATTTCTGCCCTGAACATCAGCGACGTATCTACCATCTACTTGGCATGACTAATAGATGTGTTCTACCTAATCTATGCACAGCCAATCTCCTGATAAGCCTCCAAACTATTCTCCAGCACAGCCTTGCCCATCTCAGTTGATAGCAACTGCACCGTCTCATTTGTTCAAGCCGGAAATCCTGGAGTCGTACTGGATTCCTCTCTCTCTCACACCCCCATCCAACCAGGTGGGAATTCATGCCAGGTGTATCTTCAAATTAAATCCAGAATTGGACCACTTCTCAACATCTTCACTGCTAGGACCTTAGTTCCCTGCTTCCGACTTTGCCTCTCTGCAGTTTATTTACAACACAGCAGCGGAATTATCCTTTCCAGATCTGTCTGTCGTGTCACTATTTGCTCAAAAACCCAGCAGCCACTGATAACTTTACTTAGATGAAAATCTGAAGTCCTCCTAATGGCCTGTCGGGCTGGACAGGACCCTATGCGAACTTCCTCCTGGCTGTAGCCTCCCTCCTTACCTCTGCCCTGTCATACTGTTCTCTCCAGGGCTTGTTCTGCACCCAACGCCTGCTTTCTCTCCCCTCAGCCTGGAAGATTCTAGCCCTCTGCACTTCCTTACAGCCTCCACTGTGTCCCTTCTCTGCCTTCAGTTCTTCAGGTCTTTGATCAAATTGTATCTTATCCGTGAAGCATACCTTGACTGTCCAATTTAAAGTTGCCATATTCCCATCCTCTCCTATCTTGCCTGTCCAACTGCCCACTACACTGTTCGTCAGAGCACCTAGCACTTTCAACATACTATACAATTGACTTATTTGTTGGGCTTATTGCTGTTGTGTATCTCTCCAGCTAGAAATTAAGTTCCATGAGGAAAAGGATTTTTGTTTTGTTGACTAATGTGAACACATGCACAAGTGTCCATAATAATGCCCGGCATATATTAGAAGCCCAATAGCAATTTATTAAATATTGCCTGTACAAGTACTGTGAAAGTCACCTCAAGTATCCTTTTTGTGAAAGAAGCGTGAAACTTCTGTGTCATGAACACACCCCAGATCTCATGGGCTGCCCGCTCCTCTGCCTAGAACGCCTTCACCCACTCAAACTCTTCACCACTATGCACACCCACAAACACACCGCACACATAAAACCGTGCACACACAGGTCAGGTGTTACCTTTTATCTGAGGCTTTTCAGGCTTCCAGAAAGAGGAAATTGCTGTTTCTTCTCTAGTGACACTTTAAGCTGTACATATTTTAATAGTGCTTTTAATGTACTTTATTTTTGTGTTCTATTTAAATGCCTGTCTGTAGGATATTTCTAGTTAAACATGTATCCTCAGACCATGAGTTCCTAGGGGGCAGAGTCCATGTCTTATTCATCTTTGAATGGCCAGACCTAAAACAGTATAGAGATTACTTAAATGTTCATTGAATTAGGAACTAATCAAGCGCTGGGAGACAGAAGAAAACCAAGAGTCACATTCAGAGTCCGTTTATAACTTGCTGTTCCGCCAGTACTGCCCTGTCAGCCTCTTCAGTAGGAGCCTGGCTCTCTGGAAGCCATACTCAGCACATCAAGGACCAGTGTCCTGAACTTATGAGTGTCTCTCTGGGTCCGTACCTGGGGGCAGCTTCCATCTTCCTTTGTCAGTACACAGAACCAGCCGCTCACGGTTGTCTGTGGTAATCACGCAGCTTTGGGCTGTGAGGAGTGCCGTCCGTGGGCGATGTTTTAAAAATTCCCAAAACACTGAGGATGTCCCAGGCTTCAGGAAATGCCTCTAAGTAAGCAAATAAGAAAAGCCGCTCTGAGACACGGCCCTCAGACGACGTTGGTGAATTGGTTAGTATGCGTTAAAGGCAAACTAATTGTTTTAAGGAGAAATTTTCATGATAGATTGTGTTCCTTCTCTGGTTGCCATTCTGTGATATGCTTGCATGTCATTCACGTGGTAGAGGTTTCATACACCAGCAGACCTACACTGAGTGAAATCCGCCACGAAGCCAAGGAGCACATGACGGGATGCATCTTCTAGAGCCTGTCTAGAAGGCCCTTTGTTCACTTTCATTCTAAGTGGAACGCTTGGTCTAGATTCCAAGGATTTAAAAATAAACATTTTAAAGGGAAGCTTGAATAAAATACTCCATTTTCCAAGTTTAACAACAACATCAACAAAACAGCATCAACTTGATGCAGAAAAATCCCTGAAAAAGGGATTTTTTAAAAAATCTGTGTAGTACCCCATTTTGATAAGGTCAATATTAAGTGAGTATTGCTTGAGGTACTCAAATTTCCCATATCCAATAAACTACAGTGTTTGCATTGCTTTAAAAAAGTGTTCATTTTAAACATAATATTTCATTCCATAGCACATTTATGCACACATATGACAAATATATTTTAAAGAATGCATTTTGTTGGATGGTAGGCGTCGCTTTTTTTAAACGAATGCTCATGATAATGACTCTTTTCTCGACAATTAAACCCAAACTTTGGTTCAAAAGTATAGTAAGTAAACTACATGTCTTACACGTGACAAATATATCAAACTTTGTTTACTCGTTTTTTACAGAATTGCTATTTCCACCAAGCAGTAAACAAATAACTTTGGTTTAAATATATAGCTTTTTTTAAATAAAACGTTGGCTTTTAAAAAGCAAGTATCAGTCAGGGTTCAGTTGCTGAAGCAGAACCTCTGGGAGATACGGGAGAGGGATCAGTTATAAAAATTAGACCGTACACACCGCAGGAGAATCTGGGGAAGTAGAGACCAGCAGGGGACTGGTAGGATCAAGTTTACAGTCACCAGCCAGAAATGTGCAAAGTCAGAACACACGCTGCTCAAAACGCGAGTGAGGCCAAAGGCCAGCTGGGGGGATTCCGTGGAGACTGTGCTTCTGCACTGCTACCACTCCGGGGGTGGGGGGGCAGCTGCGGAGCATCTGGAGGTGGGCCTGGGGCTGGTGGCGTTCAGTGTGGCCAGCAGTCAGGAAGAAGAGCTGCACGTGCACCAGAGGAAGCAGGAACAGGCTGGAAGCGCTGCGTCTGTCACCACACCCACCACAACGAATTTACTAGAGATTAATTCTCTCCTCTTCACTTGAGCCCTCTCAGTCTCACACGAACCCTGCTTTGGGCCTGCTCTAATCCAGAACCGCAGGGAAGGACCGTCCCTCCCCTTCCGATCAGATTCTTCCTCCTTTTTTCCTCCTGAAATATCAATAATAGCAACCATTTCCCCGGCACCTGACTACACTTAACGTGAATACGCGAATCCAGTCTTACTACCGGATTTCCTTTCCAGCCATTCTGCTGTGGTCATCCATGGTTCTTTGTGTTTTGTTGTTGTTGTTGTTGTTTTTGGTACGCGGGCCTCTCACCGCTGTGGCCTCTCCCGTTGCGGAGCACAGGCTCCGGACGCGCAGGCTCAGCGGCCATGGCTCACGGGCCCAGCCACTCCGTGGCATGTGGGTTCTTCCCGGACCGGGGCACGAACCCGCGTCCCCTGCATCAGCAGGCGGACTCTCAACCACTGCGCCACCAGGGAAGCCCGATAATTTTATGCAGTGTTTCACAGAACTAACCCCCGAGGTTTTTTTTTTTTTAAATAATTCTACAGCATTTCTATTGATTGATTGATTGTTTCGCTGTGTTGGGTCTTCGTTTCTGTGCGAGGGCTTTCTCCAGTTGTAGCAAGAGGGGGCCACTCTTCAACGCGTTGCGCGGGCCTCTCACTATCGCGGTCTCTCTTGTTGCGGAGCACAAGCTCCAGACGCGCCGGCTCAGTAGTTGTGGCACGTGGGCTCAGTAGTTGTGGCTCGCGGGCTCTAGAGTGCAGCCTCAGCAGTTGTGGCGCACGGGCCCAGTTGCTCCGCGGCATGTGGGATCTTCCCGGACCGGGGCACGAACCCGCGTCCCCTGCATCGGCAGGTGGACTCTCAACCGCTGCGCCACCAGGGAAGCCCCATCCATGTTTTTGATAACCAGACTCTCTTCATCCAGCACTTTCCTTACGACTTCCTCACCTCCTGCTCATCTCTTCTTTTATTACATCCTTTGGAGACTGCACCATGATATTTAGATAACAATTTTTAGATAACAATATTTAGATAACAAATATTTAGATAACAAAGGTCTCCTTTCTCTTCACCTAAAAAATTCCTATTGTTGAAGCCAACCAACTGTCTGCATTCTGTAGGCTGAGTGTTGGCAGACAAAGCTAGAAAATCAGTTTGGTGTCCCAGCTTCAAGTAGGGCCCCAGTACTTTCATAAGGTCTGCTGATTTTTCTCTTGTTAGCTCTCACTTACAGGACTAACAAAGACTTAAGAAAGACTAAGAACTTTCTTAGTAATGACCCGGAAGGCAGCATGGGTCTCACATTTGCATCAGTTGCTCTTTCCCCCCAAATCCCATGGGGGCCAAACAGAGGCAAGTCTCGGTGGAAGCTGTACGTACAGTAGGTTTGCATCACAGATGACATTAGACAACCACAGTCCTTTAAAATGGAATGCAAGCAAGCCAGCCCAACATTTGCACTGGAGGGAGACGTTACTTTTGCTATACTAATTTGCAAACAAACCAGCTCTCGGCTTCAGAGGAAGACACTGTCTCTCCTCTAAGGCTGTTTGCTCTACAAATATCACTGAAAAGGTAACTTGGAACCAGAGCTGTTAGAGACATCACATTAAAAGAATACAGGGGTATACTTAAGCCAATGATACAAATAAAATGGAATCCTAAACAAAATAATCAATCATTCTAAAAGAAGGTTTAGAAGGAAGAAAAAGGAACAAAGGAAAAATAGACTAAGTATAAAACAACCTTTAACATGGTAGGCCTAAGTCCAATCATCTATATAATGCTATTGCCTAAATGGAATTATTGGTGTCTAAATACACCAATTTAAAAAGATATTAAAGAAGCAAAATGCAGCTATATGCTGTCTACAGGGAATCCACATTCATAAGATACAGATACAGTAAAGTAAAATCAGTGAAAGAGCTATACCACACGAATCTAAGCGTAAGAAAGAATGGCCATACTAAAATCAGACAAAGTGAAAGTCAGGACGTTTTATAATGATAAAGGGCCCAGTTCTAAATGCATATGCTTCCAATATCAGAGCTTCAAAATACAGGAAGCACAAAATGACAAGACTAAAACTAATCCTGCATGTAGAAATCCCAGCAAGTCTACCAAAAGCTACGAGAACATGAAACATTGAATTTAGCAAGTTTGTAGAATATAAGGTTAGTACAAAAATCGATTGCATTCTGATACACTAGCGCTTATTGTAAAGCTATCATAGTATAGACAACATGACATTTTTGTGTGGATAGAAATACAAATTAATGGAACAGATGAGACACTCATAAATGGCAAACTGATTTTTGGCAAAAATGCTAAGGTACTTCAAGAAGAAGTACTTTTCAACAAATGGAGCTAGAACAACTAGGTCACCATTTGGGAAAATAAAATGAACTACTATTGTCTCATACTTTATACAAAATTACCTTGAAATTAACCATAGACATTAACATAAAATCTAAAACTTGTATAACAAAACATAGAGAACATCTTCACAATCTATTATTTCTTAGATGGGACACCAAAAGTCCAAAATGAAAGGAAAAAATTGATAAATTGGACTTGGTAAATTAAAATTTTCTATTCCTCAAATAAGGTATTGACAAAATGAAGAAAGTCCCTGCCACATGTAGGAAGAAAATGTTTTCTAAACATATATCTCGCAAAGGAATGAAACCAAATAAAGAAGTTTTACACATAAACAATAGGGCAAAAAAATCTCATGAATAATTTTATAGATGCATATACCAAAAATAGGTATATGAATGGTCAGTAACCGGTTACATGCAAAGATGTGTAACATCTTTAGTTGTTAGGGAAATGCAAAATAAACCATAATGTGATAACAAAATACAAACATGAGAATGGTTAAAAATAATAAAACGTTATTAGTCAGAGGTCTCCAGAGAAACACAAATGAATATAAAAACTATTATGCTGAGTGAAAAAAAAGCCAGTTCCATAAGAGTATATACCACAGAATTCCATTTATGTCAATCTCTAGAAAGACAAATATTATCTATAGTGACAGAAAACAGCAGTGGTTGCCTTTGTGTGGTACTGAAATGGGAAAATTATTTGGAAAAGCCTCAGGGAATGTGATTGGAGTCGTGGAAATGTCCTGTGTCTTAATTGTTGTAGTGGTTACCAAGGTGTGTATAAATGTGTCAAAATTTACACTTAAAATAGATGCATTTTATTGTATGTAAATTATATTCCAATAAAGTTGATTTAGGTTAAATAGAAGGCACAAAAATTTCTGAATTTACGACTGATGAAGTAGTAAATTGCTTTAAATGGAGACAAGGTCTGGAGAAAAAGAACGATTGGCATTAACAAAGAAAAACGCCTACAATGTATTGAGTACTTCCTAGGTGCTGCTGAGCCCTTGAATGCATTGTTTTGTTTTATGTTTTTAAATGAACCCAGAGGGTATTACCATTAATCCCACTTTGCGAGGGAACTAATACCTGGACAGTTTACACTGCTAGACAACATGCCTGTTATTACACCCAGCAAAGCGGCAGTTCTAGACCCTGACTGCAGCCCCGTGTGACTCTAAACGACTCTACGATCTTCATTACAGGGATAGAACCATCGAGAACAAAATCTTAGAAGGATTTTATATTTAGAAATAGCAGTGTGCAGTTGAGAAACTAAGATTACATTCCACATACTTTTAGCATTGCTTAAGTATTGCTAAGCGTTTGGAATCCTTTGTTAAACATTTGCTCTCTGTCTCAGCTGACACAAACAGATGAGACATACAAAATACAAAGAAGTGTTGTACAAATTACAGACCTCAGAGTTTCAAAGGGAAGTGATTTACCAAATAGCCCAGAACGTTGCCCGCAGTAGAAGAGAAAGCATGTTGTTGAATGGTTTCCATGCCACAGATGCTCCCGTGGTTTGGGGGCATCAATCTGAACCACAGTGAACTTGGACGGCAGCCTCAATTGAGTCAGAGGTATTCTTTGGGGGCTTTATGGGGTCATGAACTGAACTAAACCCAAAAGCCTGAATTCCTTTGTTAACCCTGAAACTACCCCAACTTCCTCAAATTCCTTCAGATCAATGAACAAAGTTTGACCTTCAAAGTTGTTTGGAACAGACCTGAATCTAAAATTAATGTTTGTTTAATTTTAACCTTACCTTTTTGCTGTTTTTTAATCTAACCTCTAATATCTTGTTACTATTCAGAAGACAAATATATATATATATGTATAAACTTTTCTCCTCCCAATTTCATTGCTGCATTCTAAATAAAATGCTTCATAATTCATAGTTAATCTGATGAATTATCTCCCTGAGGAAATAATGCTAGAATCTTTTTAAGGATAATATCATATTCCATGAAGAACATATATTGTATGCCATAAATTTAAGTACCATTCAGTGAGTTTTAACAAAAGACTTTAGGCCTCTGTTACCAGACAATACTTGTTTATAAAAATAGTATGGAGGAATTTATGGATTTTTTCAATATTTCTATAGGGAAAAATCATTGCCCCTTCAGAAAAATTCTGGCTGATATTAAAGTGAAAAGACACCAATTTTAAAACAGATTTAGTATATTGGATCCAGCATTAGCTATGCAGAAAATTCTTCCTTCAGATCTCCTAACACTGAAGCGCCCAGTGGCTCAGACCTTGGACCTTTTCTCTCTCTATACCCACTGCATGGTGATATCACCTGTTCTCCTGCCTTTAAGTATCATCTGTAGGTTGACCCCTCCCGCATGCATCATTCTCTCATGTAGCCTTGCTGAATCATATGTCCTGCCCCTCGTTTAACCTCCCTGCTGGCATCTCCAAATAAACATGATCTCACCAGCTCCACCCAAGCGCATTCATCTGTCCTCTTCACCCTCTGACTTGACTGCAACTCCATCCTTCCAGTTAAGCAAGGCGAAATCCTCGGAGTTATGTTTAACTCCTTACTTCCTTTCAGACTCCCATCCGATGCAACAGCAAAACCTGTTGGCTCTAACTTCAGAATGCATCTAGAATCCAACAGTTTTTTCCCACCCCCACTGCTGTATTCTGATTCAAGTGACCATCTTCTCTTGCCTGCGTTCTTCAGAAGCCTTCTGTCTGGTCTCCCCGCTCCCACCCATGGCGCACTACAATCCACTCTACACAGAGCAGCCGCCTTGATCCCCTGAAGGCGAAAGTAAGGCGTGTCACTCTTCTGCTGAAACCACTGGATGGATCACCCAGCTCAGTCATTGTAAACACCAGAGTAATGACAGTGGTCACAAAAAGCCTACATTATCTGACTTGTTCTAGCTGTTTCTTTTGGGGGGAAGATTCTTCCTCTAGATGTGCGAATAGCTAACACCACTTGCTTCAGTTCTCTCCCCAGATGTGACCTATTCAATGAGGCCTAAGCTGATCATTTAGTAATGGCGCACCACATTCCCCTGGCACACCTCGTTTTGTTTGCCTGCTCCAGTTTTGTTCTTTACCACACTTCTCCCTCTAAAACACTATGTAATTCGTCACATTTGCTGTTTATTATTGGTTTTCCTATACTAGGAGGAAAGCTCCGCAAGAGCAGGGCTTTTTGTTTCTTTTTGTCTCTTTGTCTTTTTTGTATCCAATGAGCTGAAGACAGTGCTTTACACAAGATACGTATCTTATTGAATAACTGAACTAATAAACTGTGAGATATGGAATTTCCGTTCATTCATTCCACACGTATATTAAATGCCTACTATCTGCCTGTCCCTGTACTAGCCATTAGGATACAGTAGGAAGCAAAAGATGCATGGTCCCTACTCTCGCGGGGCTCACAGCTTATTAAGAAAACCGTCACTATAGAAATATCCGCACAAACAAGTGCCTAAATAGAAATTGAGGAAAGTGCTGTGAGGGAAGATTACAATATACCGTAAAATAGGATAATAGAACTGCCTTAAATCCGAGATGCAGAGAAAACCCCATTAAAAAAGTAACATATCAGGGCTTCCCTGGTGGCGCAGTGGTTGGGAGTCCGCCTGCCGATGCAGGGGACACGGGTTCGTGCCCCGGTCCGGGAAGATCCCACATGCCGCGGAGCGGCTGGGCCCGTGAGCCATGGCCGCTGAGCCTGCGCGTCCGGAGCCTGTGCTCCGCAACGGGAGGGGCCACAGCAGTGAGAGGCCCGCGTACAGCAAAAAAAAAAAAAAAAAAAAAAAAAAAAAAAGTAACATATCAGATGAAAATGAAAGGCTAAATAACAATTGAGATGTTAAAGAATACATACGAAAGAAATATATGTGCAAAGGTCAAAAGTTGAGAAAGATGGGAAGATGGTCAGGGCTGTTGGAACATAATTAATAGAAGGAGAACAGCATAGATGTAGCTAATGAAGTCACCATGGACCAGACCTGCCAAGCTTTGTTGGCTGTGAAAGATTTTTGATTTCATCCTAGATGGGAAGAGGAGACTTTGAAGAGAACTAAACAGGGCAACAATGTAATGAGACTTTGTGATTTGCACTATCCTTCTGCCTGTTGTGTGTTCCAGAATGACCTAGAAAAGAATAGAAGTGGAATCAGGAAGGCCAGCCAGAATGCAGTGATATTAGTACCGCTGAGAGATGACCGTGATATACAGATGTGATCCGGGTGGTGACTTTTGAAAAGGAAATGATGAGATGGATATAAAGTATATTTTTATTAGAATGTCAAGGATTAGATATAGAAACAGATGTGACTTCCTGGTTACTATCATAAGCAAATGAATGGTTACAGGTAGATGCAACTGTTAGGATAAGAAACAGATAATAATACAGCCAATCACTAACTACCTTTGCAGGGACATTGGCTTTAGGAATCAGGTGATAGAAAACTATGAGGACCATTTTTGAAATCTATTTGAGTTCAATTTATGATCACCCTATATTTTGTCTCAAATTGTCCCAGAAGGCTCTGGAAGAATGCCTGAGTCCCACAGTTCTGCACAGAATGAACAACGGGATGGATAGTTTGTGCACAAAACAACCTGTCAGATGACATGCAATGTGCGTAATGCTGCGTATCAACTCCTTTGGTCTTTAGACCAAAGCATGTGTAGACTCAGTCTTCTTCCCCAGTTCTCATATCCAGGATCCCATATGGGAAAAGTCTCAATCTGCTTCTGTTTCCTTTATTTTGGCAGTTACTTGTGATCTTCCTTGGGCCTGGATAGAGCAGGTGAGATCAGGTGAGGAACAAGAATTTGGCCTACAGCAAAACCTGGGAAGAAATGCAGCTGACTTGGGTCCTAAGAGAACAAAACCAAGAGCAAACTGTCCATGTCCATGGATTATCAATAGGACAAGCCTGGGTATATGACAGGAGTAAGCATTGTAGAGATCCAAACCTGGCAGGTGACCCCATCAGAAACACAGTGGAGGTATACAGCTATGAGACGTACACATACAACAGAAAAGCCACGGGCAGAAGTGATGCTGAAATGTTCAGACAAAAGTTGTGACCTTTAAGCCAATTTTGGAAAAATGGATTGAGAAGAACATGCAGTTTGGGAAACCAGTATTGTGAAGAGGTCTGTACAATGAAACGATCAGAGTATCATTGCAGAGCAAATCCATCTGCCCCAGTGTTCAGGCTCCTTCCTGGACTATTGTGGGAGAATTGAGAGGTGTGGACCAGATGAAGCCAATCTAAACCAGAGGCAGTGGAAGATATAGACAGTTGATTACAGCAGAAAATGGTTCCTTTGATCAGCCTGCACTTGTATCCACTCCTCGGTTGAGTAGCTTTTGTTGCCTAAACTTGACAACCCATAGACTGGTCGTCTTACCACTATCTTTTAGAGTTTTAAGACTCGCCAAATGAATAGGTAATGTCCTCCTTGCTTTTTTCTTACTTTTAATCCTAAGAGCCACCTAAAAGAATGACTACTATATTCAAACCTTAAAAGAGTCATTAGTGGGCTTCCCTGGTGGCGCAGTGGTTGAGAGTCCGCCTGCCGATGCAGGGGACACGGGTTCGTGCCCCGGTCCGGGAAGATCCCACATGCCGCGGAGCGGCTGGGCCCGTGAGCCATGGCCACTGAGCCTGCGCGTCCGGAGCCTGTGCTCCACAACGGGAGAGGCCACAACAGTGAGAGGCCCGCGTACCGCAAAAAAAAAAAAAAAAAAAAGAGTCATTAGTGAGAAATTGATATAAATATAAAAAATCTTCCTATTGAGAAAGAGTAGCAAGACTGTAGGTTTCCATTTCAGATTCTAAATATCTGTTTCTTATTGACTTTGCATGCTATGAAATCACCATGTCTAAGGCATGACAGTACCATTTAAGAAATTATCATGTCTCACATAAGCTGGGATGTATTAAAACACTGCATTATCACTGTGCTAAATTAGATAAGATTTTTTTTTCGTATCTCAAGCTAGAAGTAGTCAAATTCTTCTATAAATTCCAAAGAACATTGCACAATAACAGATACCATGGATATGCACAAAGCCAAGAGCAAATGATATCTGGAATTTAGGGTCCTGCCAGTTTTACACATCTTGAAGAAATACAGTTCATAGCAACGTAGAGAGACATTAGCTCTCTTCAAGTGGCAATTCAGTACACGCAGGAATGTTGTTTTCACACATACTCCATTCCATCGTTGGTGTCTTGTCCTTATATATGCTAGAAATATTCTCAATACATTTTCCTGTTTTTCAGACATTTCTTCTAAGGTAGCAACACATATCTTTTAATATAATGGTATCCATGGTTTTGCTTAATTATTTATAAGATGTTTTGTTCCAAGGGTACAAAATAATATTAAAATTAAGCAAAAAAATAAGGCAAAGGAATACAAATTAAAGGATTAAGATAAAACTAGGATTGAGGGAGGCACAAAATGCAATACCCTAGAGCCCAATGCTCTAAAAACCACAAACTTGGCATTGGCTTTTCTGGAAGCCAAGGAGAAGATGAGAGTGTAATCAGTTGCATAATTTCTAAATATCTCCTTAGAGTTTATAAGGTAAATACTCACAAGATAAATATCTATTAAGCGTTTACAAGATAAAAACAAATAGTAACTCAGGTTAGGCCCAGCTATTTCCAGTACTGGGTGAGTCAGGAGGGACAGTTTTTCTTTCCATCCTCATTGACAAGGTGCTGTGTAATGTAGCAAACAAGGTTAACACTATCCCCACGAGGACCACATTCCAAGCCTAAGAACTAGTCTCTCCCCACCTAGGCCCATTCCAATCTCTTCTCCATTCCTCAGACAAACAACCATCTTTAAAAAGTAAAATCTGGGGGCTTCCCTGGTGGCGCAATGGTTGAGAGTCCCCCTGCCAATGCAGGGGACGCGGGTTCGTGCCCCGGTCTGGGAAGATCCCACATGCTGCGGAGCGGCTGGGCCTGTGAGCCATGGCCGCTGAGCCTGCGCGTCCAGAGCCTGTGCTCTGCAACGGGAGAGGCCACAACAGTGAGAGGCCAGCGTACCGCAAAAAAAATAAATAAAAATAAAAAGTAAAATCTAAGGATGTTGTCTTGTTGCTTAAATTCCTTAAAAGGTTTTCCATTGCTTTTAGAAAAAAAAAAATCAAAATCCTTATGGTCACGTTGAAGGTCCTAGGTGTTCTGGCCCTGTCTGCCTCTCTGACCTGCATCTCAGTTGAGTCCTGCGTTAAAGTCATGTTCCTTTTCTGGGATGAGTCCTCAGAGAACCAGGCATGTTTGCTCCAGGACAGTCATCTCTGGTCTTGACTCTGCATTATTCACGTAATGGCTTGATTATGGTCTGTCTCTACACTGTAAGCTTCAGAAGACTGTGTTCCTTGTTTGGTTATTTTCCCTGTGCCAATCATATTTCTGTCTCAATGAAAATTTGAATTTCAGTGGATAGATGGACGGATACATGAATGAATTAGCAAACAAAGAGTGAGTGTTTTGTCCGTCAGTGATGTTGTAACTTAAGGATAGATTTGAATACTGACAGGAAAGGAAAGGCAATCTTCTGAAACTATTTTGATCTCACCAAAGTTTAACAAGTAATGAACATCTGCGAATTTAGAATATAATCTCAAACATGTTTTAAATGTATGACCATAAAAACATTACAATGTTTTACCTTGTATTAAATATCAAATTTTAGGTTCTATCAATCACCTGACCTTGGTGATTACCTATTACTCATTGAGAAACATCTCTGTGTGAAGCCACTTTGATTTAAATATCCCATCTGCATTATTGTGGGGGGAGTGGAGGGGGACCAAGCTTACCTGGAAAGGATTCTATGAGATTATGTCTCCAGAGTGCGACTTATAATTTTAGAGGACACCATGTAAAGGGCAGTAATGAGTAATAATTATATGAATGACAGAAGCCCACTTTCACTACATTAGTGCAATGACCTTTAAAAGTAGCATTTTATCCAGTGAATAATCTCAACTTGTGTTAACAGAAGTATCTATTATAGTGGCACGAGGGCAAATTTAACTTGAATAGTTTTTCACTGGCTGAAAATTTACCAAAAAATGTATAGTTCCATGTTTGGTTTCAGCCTCAAAGTGCCTCTTCCTGGAAAGCTTATCAACTTTTCTCAACAGTTAATGAATTATTATTACAAGAAAAAAATGTTGACATTGGTAACATTTGCCTGTCTTGGTGGCTTGAGAAATGTCCAAAAACAGTTGAAACCATTTCCAGTTAACTTAAAAAGTCAAGGGAAGGCTCAAAAAGAAGAAGAAGAAGGTACTTCGCGCGTTGTACACAGTCGGGATTCGGTGAAAGAATTCTGAGTTTAGTTGAAGTAGTTTGTGCTCTTTGTGCCTGTGATATTGTAGAGAAGTTGAAGATGTCTTAGCAGTTGAAGCCTGATGGGGTGAGTGAAATGTTAGTACATGCCCCGTCCTAGATGGCTCACTGAGGCAGTACTGCATCAACTACATTAGAGGGAGAGATGTGTCTAGAAACTGTAGCTTTGTTCCAGGTTATCAAGGCTTCTGCATGAGCCTGTGAAACAAGAGGAAATCTTATTTTACATTATCTTAACCTTTCTGGTGAAAAGTGAAGTATAGAGAAGGAATACAGATATTTAAAAGAAGAAACTAGAAGGCAATAGGGAAACTGTCAAGATGAATCTGACGTTCACCAAAACTAAAATAAGAAACACGCACTTTCAGCGTTCTTTTTGTCCTCTTGTTTACAAACAACAGAGCCCTTTTAAGAAACTGTTTACTTGTCTTTGTTCCCTTCTTGCTTACTCTCTGTACTTTTGCAGCCTGTCTCTGGTCAGTATTCCTGAGAACTAGGGCCATGTTCCCTGGGACTAATGGATGCTGAATGGGGAAGGAGAGCCCAGAGATGCAGCCCTTGTTATCTGTGGGCCAGAAACTGGGATTTTTCTCTACTTGCAAGCTAGGCTATTAGTATTTCACAGACACTAGCAGAAGGTACAAGACTCCAGCGTCAGTGACAAAAGCCTGTGTTACTCACAGCAAAAGCATTAGCCAGAGCTTCATGTTGGTGTGTGTTGGTTCTCGTGATTCCACTAGGACGATGCTAAGGCCTCATCACAGAGCCTGCGCACCCAGTGAGCTGTGATGCAGGACAGGAACGCTGAGCCTGGGGGATTCAGTGCTTTTAGGGTAAGAGCAACAGGCCTGCTCTGTGTCTGCGGGGAGACAGCCTCTCATCTCAAAGCTGTTCACTACAGAGACAACCCTAGGGTTGGCCCAGGGAAAGGGTAGTCTGGACCGTGCATTCCTTACACATCCAAGGAGCACATTCAGGGCCACTCAAGCCAATGGCAGACTGCCTCCCCCAGCTCTGCGAGGGAGACCCAGCCCAGCCCTCACAAGTCTCAGCTGCCCCTCTGATCCCACCTCCGACTCCAGATCCATACTGCCTGGGTGTGAATCCCAGCTTCACTGCTTATTAACGCCAACCTCGTAACTTAGCCACTTGCGCCTCAGTCTCCCCATCAATAACTGGGAAAATAATAAAGCCACTTCATCGGATTAAATGAGTTAATACACACATTGCATTTAGAACAGTCCCTGACACACAGTAAGTGCTATTTCTGTCTTAGTTTGTGTTTTGACTTTCACATTCCAGTTACCTTTTGGACAATTTCAGATTTTCTCATTCAAATTACTCAACGGGGATTTCGTGAGAAAATGAAGCCCTAATACCCGACAACCTGCATTGTCTGCAATGGCCGAACATCTCTCCTGTGCATCTATGGTACTAGCTATGTACTGATACCTTCCTTGGAAGAACTGAGAAAATAGTGACCTGAAAAGCTTTTGAGGTTTTACGTACTTCAGATTAGGAATCCCAGTTTAACAAGGTAATTACCTTTGCTTTCGATGCACAGAGCATTTCACTTGAGGCTACGTCCTGTATCGCTGGCCAGCCTGTGGGGCCCAGGCCTCGTCTGATCAATGGCCACCCTCGGCTCAGGGAGCAGTCCTGTGCCTTGTGCCTCTGCAGTCTGTCTTGTTCACCATTGTATAGCCAGAGCCTAGCAGCAAGTCTGACACCAGCAGACACAGCAGAAGGATTTATTCATTCAATCGGTGAAGGCTGTATCACAGATTTCTAGAACAAACTTATGGTTACCAAAGTGGAAATGTGGGGAGGAGGGATTAAATTAGGAGCTTGGAATTAACATACACACACTACTATACGTAAAATAGACAACCAACAAGGACATACTATACAGCACAGGGAGCCCTGCTCAATATTCTATAATAACCTACATGGGAAAAGAATCTGAAAAAGAATGAATATATGTATAGGTATGACTGAATCACTTTGCTGTACACCTGAAACTAACACAACAGTGAAAAAAAAAAAAGGACCATGATTGACAGTTTATCCCCACTTGCCCAACCTGATCTTTTTCTTGGACTCATTATAGTATGAATGATTTTAAAAGGACGGCCCTTTTATCTCTTTTGCTTGGTTCTGTGAAAAGTAAAATAGAGGACTTGGGAAATTCTGTGAAGGTAAATACTTTCCCTAGAAGAACATTTTTATAATACCCTTAGTTAATTCTTGCACGTGGCTGACTTAAGATAGTTTATACATATCTGTGAGATCATCGAAAATATGTTCAGGTGTATTGCTTTCTGAGGATGAAGATTAGAAAATCTAGGGAAACAGACAGTCGGGACATCGTAGATAATCTCCTTCTAATACCATGTATCTCAAATAGGCTTTCAGGAAGTCCTGGATCGTATTCAATGTATATTTGAATGTTCTGACATGAGACCCATGTGCTTTAAGTATCAGGCTGTCAGAAAGCAGAATTCCATTCCTTTGTACGGGTTTTGGCACTTGACAAATTACTGGTCCCGGGAGGTATCGTACTTCCACCTGACGATGGCCACAGTCTGTCTGAAAATAATTTAAAATAGTTTTTCAAAAAGGATCTTTTAAAGATACTTGAACACTGATGAATTCCAGTTGAGACCCCAGAATTCTGATTCATATAAAGAAGAATTAATTTCATCTTGAAAAGTTTTAGGACATTTTATTCTGTATCAACAGTAGTTATTGCAGATTATGTATCTAAATTCCTAAGCAAATCAATACAAAAATAATTTAAAGAGCATTTCTGAGCTCAGGGCTGGTTAGTGAGCACATGGGAAGTTCAGCTGTGTCTGCCTGCCTTCAAGGAACTTAACTCGGAAGTCTTCCCCCTGCAACCATTTGACTAGAAAATCTGCCTCTTCCAAAAGAGGATTTACTTTGATGGTAGATCATATTGTCTTTTTAAAAAGGCAAACTCATTCAGCAAACTAACTAATCAGATGTTTCAGAATAACCAAGTAAGATACCCCTTAGAATTATTTAAGAATTTTATTGAATTCCTGCCTAATTTAATTGTAAACCCAAACTCTGCTTCTTCATTACATTCTGAAATCAGTTATGATAATTATATGATCTTTTCTCCAGGTGAGTTTTAATTCTCCAAGTCTCTATGAAATCCAGAACTGTTTTGGCTTTCTTGTCATCATTTAAGTTCATATACATTGCAAACTAAAACTGCACTGCTATAAAATTGAACCTTACTTTCTCCTACCTCAAAATGCCTCCTGACCAAAAAGCATTGACCAGTATGTATATATGTATTTTTAATTTCTCCAACTACTAGATCCATTAAATAGTTACTTGTTTTTTGTTTTTAATTTTCATGAGCCACAGCAATGCAATCCATTCCCCAAAGCTCTCATTATCTTGCATTGAAGGAAAGAAACTGGACTAATCAACTATTGTTCACACAGGGCTTCTTAAAAAGAACAGTGCAAGTTTCTTTTTTTTTTTTTAAGCTTCTCATTGGTGATTTTTTTATTGTCTCTTTCCATTTTTTTACACACATATATATTTATTCTTTCTCATATTCTTTTCCATTCTTATTTATCACAGGATATTGAATATAGTTCCCTGTGCTATACAGTAGGACTTTGTTGTTTATCCATTCTATAGATACTAGTTTGCATCTGCTAATCCCAAGTTCCCACTCCATCCCTCCAAACCCCCTCTCCCTTGGCAACCACAAGTCTGTTCTCTACGTCTGTGAGTCTGTTTCTGTTTCATAGATAGGTTCATTTGTGTTGTAGTGTAGATTCCACATGTAAGTGATGACATATGGTGTTTGTCTTTCTCTTTCTGACTTCGCTTAGTATGATAATCTCTAGGTCCATCCCTGGTGCTGCAAATGGTACTATTTCATTCTTTTTTATTGCTGAATAATATTCCAAGGAACGATGTAAGTTTCTAAATGCTATATAGGTAGGAGCTTCCCTGCAGGGTCCTCTGTGTATGTGGTAAATTAAAAGGTTTGTCCCTGGCCCAACTGCCATTATTCCTGCTGTCACTACCATGGTCACTGGCTGGGCAGGAGTCAGGAGGACACATAGTGTTACGTTATCTGTTACTAAACGTTCCCAGAGGCTCCTTTCTGTGCAACCATCAAACATGGAGAAGGCAATCTGCATTCCCTTATCTGCCTCCTTTTCTACAAAATGATAAACGTTTGAGCAAGGCTAAAATCTAGAGATTATTTATTCCATCGTCATTCACATAAGGAAATTTAACCTAACAAATGTTGTAACGTGTGCAAGATTAAAACTAGAAATGACTTCTGTGGATTAAAATGCATTTGTTAAATTAATCTTTAGAAGAGCATTAACCAGTTTTTCCTAATATTTAAATATAGTGAACTTTGAAGTACATTTCCTTGATACTTGCTTATATATATGTAGAACTTTCCAGAATTTCCTAATTGAGTCAGATTGTCTGACATAAATTTGTTCCTTCCTTTCTTCCTTCCTTCCTTCCTCTCTCCCTCCCTCCCTCCCTCCCTCCCTCCCTTCCTTCCTTCCTTCCTTCCTTCCTTCCACAAATGATGAGCTGTAAGAATGTTCCAGGAACTGCATTTGTCACTAGAAATTTGCCAAGGAAAAAAAAAAGAATGAGAAATAATTTTTGCCCTCAAAAAATCAGGCAGATAGATATCCAAAGTGCTAAGGTTTTCTGCCATAAAAGGTAAAGTTGCAATTAATTTTCTCTTACACAGAAATGTTATAGGTTCTTTGGTTCAAAAGGAAATTATACATCAGGTTAGGTGCTTTTCTTTTGCTATATATGGCAGTTAATTTTTACAGCAAAAAAATTAACGTGAAGGTAGAAAAGTAATGGAAAACACTTTTTATAGCTGACTCTGTAGAGCATTACATCACAATTTGATTAATACACCTAGTTAACATTTAAGTGTCTTAAGAGAAATATTTTTCTTGTTTACAGCCCACATTTCTTCCTTCCCCCAAGCTTAATTGAATGCAGAACTCCCACTGATACAATTGTTACTGCTTGAGAATTTTTGTTTCTGTTCACGAAGCATGAGATGCATTTTTATGTGCAGTGTACTATAGGTGTTGAAGCAGCAATTACATTTCTCATAGCCTTGCAAAAACAAAACTAAACTACTGTGGTGGTTTCAACAGCAAAAATCCTAGATTTAATTAATAACAAAGAGCTATTCTTCCAAAGATTAAGTGAAGATTTTATTTAAGTCCAACTCTGCAAAGAAAATTGGGTTCTTAACTGTTATTTGGTATCTGTCATACAGATTCTTAATGACTTCATTTTGTTATCTGGTAGTGAAATTTTACTGAAAGCAATTTTCTGATTGACTTGCATTCTATGGCATATGAATTTAAAAAATAAAGGTTAATTAATCAGACTTTATTGTATGTAAGCAACACTGTGCATATTCCAATCTCTAGCAGCAATGCATATGTGAAAAGATGGTTCCTGCAGACTCTTTCAAACAAGGTACCTGGATTCACCTTGTGTTTTATATGTATGAGAAGTACCCTACTTCATAAAAAATAAAGATTTTTTTGTAGTGGAAACAGAAGGTGGGCCTGTTTGAAGGTTTTTGACAGACTCAAATTTATAAATTATAATAATTGCCAATAAAAGGTTCATTTCTTGTGAAAGAGTTGGATGCAGACTTTATCTTCCCGACAAAGAACATTAATTCATTTTAAAAATTCATACCTGCAGGCAACTGAAATTAACTAATGTTTACTAAGCACCTACTCTATATAAGGTTTTTGTTTTCTGTCTTCAGAATTCCTAAAATGTGTTCATTAAGAAGAGTGTTTGAAAATATTCAGGACAGCATTCTTACCTTTAAATAGTAATGCTATGATTAGATGAAACAAAGAAATAAAATATTTAAATGTAAAAAATAATAATAAAAATGAGGACTTGCAGTTTTTTGAACTTCTGTAAAAAGATATTCATTTAACTTTTTACATTTGAAAATTCTCTAGTCTCTCTTGTACGGATCAGCATCCCATATGTGGGTTTTAATTTTTAAAAATTAAAAATGGGAAAAGACCAAGTAAGCTGAGGTCACTCTTCCACTGATAGGGTAGGTTCTCACTATGAGGTTAATATCATTCATTAATCTAGGTATTTGCACTGAGCTATCTAGCAGGTAGTAGTCTTCATTGTATTTCTTCAAGGAGAGAGCAGTAGTCAGGGAAGCTTATTTATACAATGTATAAACAAATATAAATACTCATTTAAAAAGACACGCACGCACGATACTCATTCCATACTTCTGTTTAGGGAATATCAGTTTTGCATACTCAAGTACTCGTCATGATCTGGGTACTGTGCTGGGTGTTTTACGTATATTATTTTGCTTTTTTGTCACAAGTAAAGTATATAATAAATAGTTATCCTCACTTAATAGACAGAAAAATAAGGCATGCTAAGAGGTATGTGTTTAGAAGTACAGTCATGATGTCTGCAAATGGTTCAGATTTGTGTTTGCACATGCGTGTGTGTATATGTGTGTGTGTTTATGTGTGTGGATTAATTGTGAGGATACAAGTGTTGGTTATAATAGTATCAGTAGTTTGAAATTTTTCATAATGAAGATTTGGAGAAAAAAATGACAGATGCGAACACCGCCTGAATCCTAGTCCCTTCCTTTCCCACCAGCCATGTATGAAAGTTCACATTTGTAAATATAATGAGTATTGAGAAATGTCTCATTGTGGCTGTGAGCGTACATTCCTACTCACAATGCATTTGAGCATATGTTTATGTTTCTTGGAGAAATAAATTAGAATAGTCAGTCACTTTGGAGGACAATTTGTCAATTATATATTAAAATTTCAAATTTTCATATCCTATGGCTGAACAATTTCCCCTCTCAGTATTTCCCTAGGAAAAAAAATTAATTAATGTCCATATGGAGGTATGAATCTGGATGCTCATGGCAGTATTGTTTGCAATAGAGGAAAATTGGAACTACTGTTATGTCCATCAACAATGACACGGCAAGATAGCAACACCCGTACTGTGAATTCATGCGCACAAGCGTGTTCCATTATTGTAGTAAAGACTGAGAGCTGATGACAAAACATACTAAATACTCCACATTTTAAAGAAAGTCTAAGCAGGTGAAGGCAACCATCTCTCTTCAAGACTTCTGGAGAAGGGTCAGAAACTGCCCTAATGCCTCTTCTAGTGGGGCCATACTTCTCTCTCCATACGATTCTAGGAATATCCCTAGTAGCTCTAAGTGATGCCTAAGCAAATGCACGTAGTTTCCTTTATCAGGAGTACAGTGTTTCAGTCATCAGCTTTGCTTACCAAGGTGACGAAAAGATAGGGATTCCAGAAGAATCATATTTAAAGATAGAACATGCTTGTCAGGAGAGAGAACTGGAATTTTGTTCCCTAGCTGGAATTTCCTTAGTCAGAGCATATGTTAAACTACCCATAAACTTTGAAGAAAGGAAAGGAGAACTGGAGAGAAGTGGCTTGGTAGAAGACCAGCAAGGACAGAGGAAGCCCAGACAGTCCCCTTGAGTTCCCAGTCGCTGAGGGATAGAGAAGATGGTTGCATAGGCACAGTACTTGAGCTGGCCGTGGTGATGCATTAGGAGTGGCAGCTTTGCCAGGACTGGCACAGCGTGGGAGGGAAAGAGGCAGTCCCAGTAGAAGGATGCTGGTGAATGCCACCAGCAGGACAGGTAGAGCAAATCTCACATGCAAACCAACACCAGTACCTAGAGGAGCTACACAGACCTCTCAAGAGCATGACACCAGCAGGAGGTCCACATACAAAGATTATAAAGCAGTGCGGCCCACCAGTAAGAGAATTGCAACTTCAGAGAGTTAAGTAAAGAGATGTTTGCTCGTTTCCCTTTTTCTTCTCCCCACTCAAAAACACAAGAGGAGCTGTCACACAGCAGAAGTGGAAAAACCGAGCAAAGTTCAAACCATAATGTCTCCAGCTTTGGGATATTAGGAAGGCTGTAGTATTGGGGTCAAATGATTCTCCTGACTATCTCTGAATTTTA